>NC_065590.1:66272881-66580559 GCF_024542745.1 Macaca thibetana thibetana | reverse complement strand
TATGTCCTGAATGGTAATACCTAGGTTTTCCTCTAGGGTTTTTATGGTATTAGGTCTAACATTTAAGTCTCTAATCCATCTTGAATTAATTTTCGTATAAGGAGTAAGGAAAGGATCCAGTTTCAGCTTTCTACTTACGGCTAGCCAATTTTCCCAGCACCATTTATTAAATAGGGAATCCTTTCCCCATTTCTTGTTTCTCTCAGGTTTGTCAAAGATCAGATGGCTGTAGATGTGTGGTATTATTTCTGAGGACTCTGTTCTGTTCCATTGGTCTATATCTCTGTTTTGGTACCAGTACCATGCTGTTTTGGTTACTGTAGCCTTGTAGTATAGTTTGAAGTCAGGTAGTGTGATGCCTCCAGCTTTGTTCTTTTGACTTAGGATTGTCTTGGAGATGCGGGCTCTTTTTTGGTTCCATATGAACTTTAAAGCAGTTTTTTCCAATTCTGTGAAGAAACTCGTTGGTAGCTTGATGGGGATGGCATTGAATCTATAAATTACCTTGGGCAGTATGGCCATTTTTACGATATTGATTCTTCGTATCCATGAGCATGGTATGTTCTTCCATTTGTTTGTGTCCTCTTTGATTTCACTGAGCAGTGGTTTGTAGTTCTCCTTGAAGAGGTCCTTTACATCCCTTGTAAGTTGGATTCCTAGGTATTTTATTCTCTTTGAAGCAATTGTGAATGGAAGTTCATTCCTGATTTGGCTCTCTGTTTGTCTGTTACTGGTGTATAAGAATGCTTGTGATTTTTGCACATTAATTTTGTATCCTGAGACTTTGCTGAAGTTGCTTATCAGCTTAAGGAGATTTTGGGCTGAGACAATGGGGTTTTCTAAATATACAATCATATCTACTCATCTGACAAAGGGCTAATATCTAGAACCTACAAAGAACTCAAACAAATTTACAAGAAAAAAACAAACAACCCCATCAAAAAGTGGGCAAAGGATATGAACAGACATTTCTCAAAAGAAGACATTCATACAGTCAACAGACACATGAAAAAATGCTCATCATCACTGGCCATCAGAGAAATGCAAATCAAAACCACAATGAGATACCATCTCACACCAGTTAGAATGGCGATCATTAAAAAGTCAGGAAACAACAGGTGCTGGAGAGGATGTGGAGAAATAGGAACACTTTTACACTGTTGGTGGGATTGTAAACTAGTTCAACCATTATGGAAAACAGTATGGCGATTCCTCAAGGATCTAGAACTAGATGTACCATATGACTCAGCCATCCCATTACTGGGTATATACCGAAAGGATTATAAATTATGCTGCTCTAAAGACACATGCACACGTATGTTTATTGCGGCACTATTCACAATAGCAAAGTCTTGGAATCAACCCAAATGTCCATCAGTGACAGATTGGATTAAGAAAATGTGGCACATATACACCATGGAATACTATGCAGCCATCAAAAAGGATGAGTTTGTGTCCTTTGTAGGGACATGGATGCAGCTGGAAACCATCATTCTTAGCAAACTATCACAAGAACAGAAAACCAAACACCGCATGTTCTCACTCATAGGTGGGAACTGAACAATGAGATCACTTGGACTCAGGAAGGGGAACATCACACACCGGGGCCTATCATGGGGAGGGGGGAGGGGGGAGGGGGGAGGAATTACATTGGGAGTTATACCTGATGTAAATGACGAGTTGATGGGTGCAGCACACCAACAAGGCACAAGTATACATATGTAACAAACCCGCACGTTATGCACATGTACCCTACAACTTAAAGTATAATAATAATAAATAAATTTAAAAAAAAAGAAAAATAAACAATTTATTTTCTCTTATAATTTTCTGAGATCAATTACTAGGCTTTCAAAATCCTCAGTCGTACTGGGAAGCACATTGCATATAACTCTTCAGTCTTATTTTTCCAGCACAAATTATCTCTCTAATAAAGTAAATCAATGTTCCTCCAACTTACCTTGGATCAGTTGACTTTGCATGCCTGGGATGTCCTTTTCACTCTCCATTAAAATTATTTCTATCTCCAGGAGCTTGCCCAAGTTCCACTAATTTTATGCTAATATTTCTCTACTTTGAATTATTTTAACATCTTCAGTTTGAATGACAAGACAGCACTTAATAATAGACTATCTTCTAAGGATTGCTACTCCTTTATTCACAGCAAAGAGTGCTTTTAACAGAGATGATGGATGTCAAAATTTACCTCTCTAGCCTTGGGGAGATTTTCCAAAATACTTGGCCTCAGTTTATACATCTGTTAACTGGGTACTTAGAAAATGGTCCTTATTTTGTAAATCTCCTCTGAGACTTTAAGTATCTCTTCTTTGCTAGTCTTTATCTCCTTTTTATTAAATTTCAAATCTTTGAGATATTTTATTATATCCTACTTTTAAAGATTTCCTCTCATTTTCAGGACAAAGCACAGCACATAAATGTGAACTATAACTAACTCTGGCATTACACTGGTTAGGATAACATTGTTTAGTCAGTTTAACATATTTATTTCACACGAATGCACACAAATGACACTGGGAAATATATATCCACTGAAATGTCAAAATTATTTGTAACTGCCAATTAGACCACTGTATTCTTGCTGAGTGATGTGGCTGGTTGTGGGGATAGGACTCTCTTCTGTTTAAAGCTGGGGAGTATAGTTAAATATACCACCTTCCACCAGGACATGAACCTCTGACTTCCATTTACTGGATGCTTTCTGGGTAGATGCTGAATGTCCTAATCAGTTTGGGTTGGTGTAACAAATACCATGGACTGGATGACTTCAACATTGATTTCTCATAGTTCCAGAGGTTAGGAAGTCCAAGTTATAGGTGCCGGCAGATGGTGTCTGGTGAAAGCTCCCTTACTGGTTTGCAGATGGCCTTCTAGCTGTAGTCTCACATGGGAAAGAGTGGATATCATCTATCACATACTTCTTATAAGGGCATTAACCTCATTCATGAAAGCTCCACCTTCATGAACTAATCACCTCCCAAAGATACTACCTCCTAATACCATCACATTGTAGGTTAGGATTTCAGCATATGAATTTTGTGGTGACACAAACATTTAGAACATAACACTGAGATAGCAACAATATTTTGTTGAATGCTGTGTTAGGCGGTTCTTACATTGCTACAAAGAGAAACTGGGTAATTTATGAAGAAAAGAGGTTTAATTGTCATGGTTCTGCAGGCTGTGCAGGAAGCACTGTGCCAGCATCTGCTCTGCTTCTGGTGAGGCCTCAGGGAGCTTTTAATCACAGTAGAAGGTGAAGTGGGAGCAGGCACTTTATATGGCAGAAGGGAGGCAAGAGAGAAGGGGAAGATGCTACACACTTTTAAACAACTAGATCTCCTGAGAACTCACTCACTGTCTCGAGAACAGCTCTCAGGTGTGAGGGATCCACCCTCAAGACCCAAACATCTCCCACCAGGCCCCACCTCCAACACTGGGGATTACATTGTAGCATGAGATTGAGGTGGGCTAAATATCCAAACCATATCAAATGCCAATTTGAGTGTTATAAGGCTTGGTGATGAAATCGTGCTGCCACACCCACTAGCAAGCACCTATCTTTATCAATACATTTAATACAACATCATGACTTCTGAACTAATTCTGTAACTTTGGGCAAGTTGTTTAATCTATCTGTGCTTCAATAACTCCTTTTCTCATAGTATTTTTATGAAAATAAAATGAAATAATATATGTCAATTTGGTCAGTGCAGGTCTGAACAGATAAGAACTCAATTGATACATACACTGCATGTACTTAAATTTTAACATATACTGTATTTATAAAAATTTGAACATTTCAAAAATATATTACTCATCAACAAAGTTATTTAGGAACACAGGAACATGGGACCAAAATCAATTTTTAAATATGCTACCAAAGTTACTTCCAAAATCTTATAAATACATGCTGCTTAAGTCAGAGTACAAGACCATATAAATCCTCTGGCTTATAATCATTGAAGGCAGCGGTGACACAAAATCACATGGTGTAATAATGTCTGGGGGGCTGGATAGCCACTATTCCCAAGGCAGGTTCATGTACTTCATGTTTGGACCAGAATGTTGCCTAGTACAGCTGCCTAGAAAATGTTCATTAGGAGATCCTGGACTGTGTGATGAGAATGAGGTGGTCTCATTCTACCAGAAAATGAAACAGACTTCCTGTTTCACTCCACCATTTGGCTGAAATATATTATTATTGTTACCATGTTCTCAAATAAATAAAGATCATTGCAGCAATGAATTGTGTGCAATAAAAGACATTCCATTTTTGCAAATCCCTTATGTGTTTTTTAGTCACAGTAGCAAATTTTATAAATGTCCACACAACAACACAGAAAATTGGAATTTGAAGGGCAACTCTACAATTTGGTGCTGATTACATAGCTATATACAGAATTTTTTTTTTTTAATGAGACAAGGTCTCACTTTGTCACCGAGGCTAGAGTGCAGTGGTGCAACCTCAGCCACCCAGGCTCAAGCAATCTTACTACCTCAGCCTCCCAAGCAGCTGAGACTACAGGAGCAGGCTACTTGGGAAGCTACTACATGTGGCTAATTTTTGTAGTTTTAGTAGTGACAGGGTTTCGCCATGTCACCCAGGCTGCTCTCTAACTTATGATCTCAGGAGATTCGCCTGCCTCAGACTCCCAAATGATTACAGGTGTGAGCTACTGTGCCTGGCCTACACATCTACATATAACATTAGTTCTGAGAAATACGTTCTGAAGGTAATTTAGAAATATATCATGAATGTCTATTTACTTCAAAGTAAATAATTACTTCTCACTGAAGGGGCATATTTTTTGAGATTTTCACCATTGTTTTTGAAAAACTAATGAGAAGAAGGACATCTATATCATCTGGCAAAGGTACAAGAGTATATTCTAAGTTCTAGACCTAAGGTATTGAGAGTTGGGTAAGAATTAGGGGAAAAGGCCTGTGAAGGTGTAGTTTTCTCTAAGAATTACAAGAAAATTAGATATAGGGATGCTATGTCATACCCTCAATGAGGGATTTAAACAAGGGTGGTCATATTTGAGGTGAGGTGGTTTTGATGAATAAAGGAAAAATCAAACTGAACTGTGAAGGTGAAAGATTCAAAAGTCATTGGCCACTTGGAAATAGGACCAGGGCTTTGGGAGTGACAACACAAATGAGAGCTGTAACTGGAAAATAGTATTTTTTCTCCCTCATTTCTCATACAATCCACTTAAAATGATAGTGAAGACGTAGGATAGAATAGCTATGGTTTTTAATCACTAGTTTACAAGACTACCTCTTCTTTCACTCTTCAGTATTGTTTGAAGAAGGAAAAATTACATGTAAACTCGATTTGTATTTTCATATCCAAAAAATAAAATCTACAAGCCCCTCTTTTCTCCCCAAACAGATCAGCTTGTATTTTTATTAACATCGTTTACAGTTCTCAGTTTTCTAGTCACAATTCACATTTTCATGTTGTTATATTGTAAGATTATTAGACAGAATGAACTAAAGTGGGGCTTTGATCTTGCCCTAAGGGCTCTGAGAGTAATTCCATTTTATCCTTTTTCTTTGTTTGGAGCTCCTCAGCCCTGCTGCTTCAGCTCCAGCTGTTTCTTATCATATCCCTGAAGTCAATTTTCTGTCAGTGTCTGAGATGTAAGTTACTCAAATGCTTATGAAAATTTCAATCTTGGTTTTCTCACCAATTACAATGTTCATAATTCTATCTGAACACCAATTAAAATTTGTATAAACTCTGTTATAGTTTCAGTAACTGTCTTTGAGATGTTTTTTCAATTTTGTTAAAAATTTTGCATTTTGCTTTCAAGAATTTCCAGGAGTCCTTGCTATGCTGCTTCATTTCTCTTTTAGTTTACATATATGGTTGTCATTAATTGCAGAATGAGTTATCATTTTTAAAAATTTTATGGGTACATAGTAGGTTTATATATTTATAGAGTACATGAGATGTTTTGACACAGGCTTGCAACGTGAAATAAGCACATTAAGGAGAATGGATTATTCATCCCCTCAAGCATTTGTCCTTCAAATTCCAAACACTCCAATTACATTCTTTAAGTTATTTTAAAATTGTGAAAGTTATTGTACAATTAAAGTTATTGTTGACTATAGTCACCCTATGGTGCTATCAAATAGTAGGTCTTATTCATTCACTCTATTTTATTTTGTACCTGCTAATCATCCCCACCTCCTCCTGAGCCCCCAAATACCCTTCTAGTATGTATTACATTCTAATGGCTCAATAGTTATGGACTCTTCTCCACATTCTATTCCACATTTTAAGACTATCAGACTAACTTAGACTAACAGATTTCCTTCATTAGTCATCTGAATGCTTCAACACGTCTTTATTTCTCTTCTATCCTTTTTTTATGGGTATATTCATAATTCTGTTTTCAGTCATGGCTTAAATGTGCTGATACAGTGGCTTACTACATGATATTTAAGCTCTATCATCTCCACATCACATTACCAGACATTGATAAAGCCTTAAAACCACAACTGTTTTTCCCAAAGGCTACTTTATGACCATAAAAGCTACCCAAAAATTGAAAGGAAAGGTAATGAAACAATATTCTCTTCCAAGACTCTTCCCTCTCACTTTCTCCCTTCCAATTACAGAGTATTTGTGTTAAATATGAATCTTAAGGTTGTCATATTATACTGATGATAATCTAGCCTATGAGGACCTCAGAGGTTTGAGCAAGAGAGCGAAGTCCTGTTTAGTATCAGTTACGTGAGGAAAATAAGAACACCAATGATGAACTGTAAGCATGGAAACCTACGACTTTGAAGCCAAAGACTTGTGCATGGTAGAGAATAAATGGATGCTCTGCCATTGGAAGTAAGGGTGTGGTAGGAGGAAGCCGTGTATTTAACAATAGACTGGAAATGAGAAAAATACATACTGCAAAACACATATTCTAGACTTATGTTACCCTGTGTGTCTTTTACTTTGGTTATCCTTTAGCTTTCCGAGAATTCTTTAAATGAGTGCCTTTCCTCAACAACATTTTTTAATTTAAAGCATCATACATGTCTAAGCTTAGACTCATATCTTTAAACAAAAGAACAAGAGTTGAAGATCTATGAAATAAACAGTAGGAATCAGTAACATTCATCCAGAGATGGTGGATCTTCAGAGAGAAATTGGTGTTGTATAATGTAGCCTTCTCCACATGGCAATTATGCTGCTTATTAGAAGTTCTGAGACTCATTGTTACTAAAAACAAACAAACAAAACTTTAATTTGTAGAAAGACCCAAAGAAAAGGAAAAAGGATCAAATTACAGACAATGAATTGTAGCAGAATAAAATTGTAGCAGCCATGTGAATTTGCAGTGTATTAGAGGACCAAGAACCTATTACCTTCAACATGCTCAAAGAAAATGCTGCATCAATGTTTGCTGACCTGCTTCTGAAAGACCTCTAATATCCCTTTGGCCTCTCCTTGTTCTTCTATTTGTCTCGTGGAATCTCTCTTCACACAGAACCCTCTCTGGATACCAGCTTCGCCTGGATGGAACAAGTGATATTTGCAGTCAATTCTCCAGTACTAAAGGTCATATATCCCATTTCTGCTTTTACTTCCAATGCCCCAGGTAGTTATAGGTGGCTCTAAAAATGTACTGTCATGTAGCCTTGCTGGCAAGTGTCATTCCAATGAAGAATATGGTGTCTAAGTTAAAGACATTTGTAAAACACTTCCCTTGTCAGGATATTTACAGAAATATTTTTAAAATGTCAATATATAGAATATCAAAACAAACAATTTTTTGGTGAACTACACAAACACACACATTATTTTCTTATTTTTCATATAGCGTCATCTCTTCTTGATAGCCCTGGAACTCCATTGAGCAATTATTTTAACATTAGACTAGATATGAATGGTTTGTGATTTTTGTCTTAATTTAAACTGATCTGAAAACATACCCTAGAACACTCTTAATCCATTAGCTAAAATCTTCATAGCATCATGATTAAAATGTAGGCCCTGATGTTAGTTCCTCCTCACCTCTAGTCCATAGATTTATCAGTTTTCTTGGGTAAGTTACTTAAACATCTGTGTTTTGCTTTCTTCAAATGGGTTACAAAAATGCTGCATACATGGTAAGTGCTCAATAAGTATTTGTTGATTTCATATAATAGCAGTTAAATTTCATGTCATTTTCCCTCACATATGTAACTTCATCATGGCTATGTAATAAAACTATGTGCATAAATAATTGTGAAGCACCAAAATGATCTATTCCTTAGCCTTCTTTCATCCAAAGATGTAAATTAAATTTTGACCTGTTGCTGTGTTATTCCATGAGAAGGGGCTATGTAGGCTTGTTTGAAAAAAAAACACAGGTTACATGGACTATACAAAGGTCAGCTGTGGGTGTCCTCCAGATACCTTAGTTATGTGACACCTACTTTTGGAATAGTTGAAAGTGAGGTCTGGCCGGATGCCCGCTATCCAGAGATGTATACATTGGAATCTAAACTCCTAAAGGTAAGGTTTTTTTGTCTCTTTTTTCACTGTCCTCCAACAATGCCTATAAAATTGCCTGGTTTATAATGGTACATAAATACGTGTTGCATAAAGGATATGCAATATCATTAAGACTGTGTACTGAAAAGATTGTCATTGATTTTAAATAAGAGCCACAACTGAAAGTCTTACAGTCAGATGCTCTGTTTTTGAAAATTGCTTCTTAAAGGAGCAACTCTTAATGTAGTACATTCCTGGTGGAAGTGTAGTGGGTCTCCACTGATTAGACAAATGTTAAGTAATGTTTTTCCAAAAAGACACTATTTGCAGATGATATTACTGTATTATGAACTGTATAAGAACCTTTAGCAGTACCTGGAATTTTTAGTAAGGTCATCAAGAAAGTCAGGAAAACACCCTTAAATTCTAAGAAATAGAATAATAAAAGCAAGGCAATATGATTATTTGAGACAAAAATACAAGTATCAAAATAAAGAGGGGAAAGATTTTTACATCAAAAGAAGAAAAAGCTATCTAAGTGGGGACGGGCATCACAGTAACAGAATTTTCCTGTTGCATGACTGCCATTCTTCAGCCTTTCTCCTCTCAAAAACTGGCTCTCTGTTGTAGAAATACAAAACTTTAGAAAATAAGAACATTAAACATTTTCCACTGTGCTCTTTCAGGCAAATAGAAGTACAAACAATCTTGGACCATGAAGTTTCATTAATATTTGTCTTGTAGATTTGTAAGTACTAATATTTTCTCAGAGTGTTACCTTTGATTTTCCTTTTTTTGTGGACAACCCAATTCAATCCATCAATGAATTTACCTTAATAGAAATAAAAGAGAAAAGGTTAGAAAACTTTTTGCGGAAGACCCCAAAAACATATAACAAAATTTATCACGATCACGAATAATAGGAGAAATGTCTGTAACAATCATATGTTTCCTATTTATAGAATTGACAAAAACAATATTTACTGTTAATGAGGGATAGTGACACAGAGGTATTTATAAAACCTCTGTAGGAATGCAAATTGGTACATACTTTCTGGAAATCAATTTGATAACCTATGAAAATCTAAAACACTATACTTCCTTTTATCCAGAAAATTCATTTATATTTATCCATATACTAAGGAAATAATCAGGAATTATGTCAAAGGTTTTTGCACAAAGATAACCATAATAACTTTACATTGCAAATATTTGAATGTAATCTATAAAATGAAAATCAGATGTTATATTTATTTTTTAATATTTATTGCCATATAATATTTAGAATGATTCTAATTCAATCATTCAATGCAAATGAATAAATTAAACATAGCTCATATATATAAGAAATAATGTGTATGTTGAAATTATATAAAAATCTATATGTACTTATCTTGGAAAATGCTTTTATTGTTAAATTGAGACAAATGTACAGAAGAAAAGAATAGATGATAAATTAATTATGGAATGTTGAAAGCTGTTGCCTTGGGTGAAAAGAATAGGAATAATCATTGAGAGTACACTCGATAGAACAAGAGCATAATATAGACTATGTATATTTTTAACAGGATTTTTACGATGATAGACCATATTTTGAGCTATAGAGTAAATTAAAGTACATTTCCAAATGATTTAAGCAGTAAAAATATACAATAATTGTTAAATAATAAAATAGAATAATATTAGGAATGCATATTAGAAACACATCTAAACATTTATAAATATTAGAAACAAAGAATATATTTATAAATAATCAACAGACTAAATTGAAAATAAAAAGTAAAATTAGAAAGTATTTGGGACTGGATATAAAAACTTAACATTCAAAATTTCTAGCATACGGGTAAAGCAGTAGCTAAAAGGAAATTTACAGTATGTAAAGCCTCTGTCAATAACCAAGAAAAATTTCTAGTCAATTACCTGATCATCCACCTAAAGAAACTAAAGAAGCCAAATGAAATATGAAATAAAAGAAAAAGAATATAATATAATAAAGATAAAAATGCAAAGTAATGACCTATAAATCCAAAAAACAGGAATATCTATGAAGCCAGATGGTTTTTTTCAGAAGATCAGTAAACTTGATAAGCCTCTAACCAGACTAATCACCTGGAGAACCAGTATTTAATATGTGTGCCAAAATACCTTAAAGTGAATCTTATAGTAATATTATTTGCAATAGCCTCAACCTGGAAACAACTCATATGTCCATCTGAGTTGACTAGGAAGACTAGAGAGAAACACAAGTTATTAATATTAAAAATGAGAGAAGTAACATAATTACAGATTTGACATATATTCAAAGAAAGACCTAAATAAATGGAGAGAGATAGCATGTTCATGGATCAGAAAATTTAATATTTTAAGCTGCAAAGTCTCCCCAAATGACTTATAGATTCAGTGCAATCCTAAACAAATCAAATCAATTTTAATATGAGTCAATATACTGATTCTAAAATTGATATGGAAATATAAAAGATGTAGAATAAATAAAACAATTAGATAAAGTTTGAAAGATTTATCCTGTGGATTTAAATCCTTATTATAATCAAGATAGACAAATAGAGCAATGGAGGTGAAGAGAGAATCCAGAATCATAAAACATTAATTGATTTTTATAAAATTGCAAAGTCAATTGGTGAAGAAAGTACAATCTGACTGGAAAAAAGTGAACACTTACACATATTTTGTAGTATACATAAAAAGTAAGTAAAATAAATAACAGATCTACATGTAAAATCTAAAATTATAAAACATATTGAATAATACATAGGAAAAAAATTTGTGTCCTTGGGTTAAGCAAAGATTTCTTAAGACACCAAAAGCATGATCCATTAAAGAAAAAAGTGATACATTAGAGTTCATCAAAATTAAGAATTTCTGTTCTTCAGAAAATAAAAAGACAAGTCACAGGCCAGAATAATACAATTACAAATTATATATCTAATAGAGAATTTGTGTGAATAATATATATATTTTTTTAAATCTCAAATCTCAAGAAAAGAAGCAATTTAAGAAATATGTGAAAGACTTGAATGGATACTTCATGAAAGTAATTTTAAAGCCAATGAAAAGATGTGTAACATCATTATTCAGTTGAAAAATGCAAACCAAAACCACACGTTACCACTACATATTAATTTAAATGTCTTAAAAAGATTGACCATAGCAAATTGTCCTAATGATGTGGAATAAATGGAACTCTTTCACTTCTTAAGGGAACGTAAAATAGTACAACCATTTTGGTACAAATCTGACAGAGTTTTTACATAGTTAAACATATCCTCATTTTATTACTTGGTATTTACTCAAGAGGAATTGAAGTACATGTCCATGCAAAACTTAAAACTTGAATGTTTATAGCAACTTTAATTGTAACAGGCAAATATTCAAAACCACAAAAATATTCATCAACAACTGAATGAATAGCAAATTGTAAAATGTTTGTAAGTTAATACAATATTCAGCAATAAAAGAAAATGACCATTTATATGTACAACATATATACATAGATGAATCTTGGAATAATTATACTGACTAAACAAAGCCAGGCAAAAGATAATACATAGTATATTATTTTATTTGTATAAAATTCAAGCAAATGCAAATTAATTTAAACTGATTGAACATAGATTACTTATTGCCTGGGAATGGAGAGTACATGGAGGGAAGGGATAGAGGGAATACAAATGGGCACAAAGGATCTATCTTGTGTGATGGACATATTTATTATCTTGATTTGTTGTTATGTTTTTATAGGTATTTACATATGTCAATCTTATGAACTCGACACTTTAAATATAAGCAGTGTGTTGTAATTGCATTATACCTCAATATATCTTTTTTTTTTTAAGAAGCCATATTATGCTTAGAAAAGAATAGAGTGGGCTGTTCCATCCAGACTTTTTATAATGTTACTCTAAATAAGACAGTGTGATATTCCTGTAAAGACAGACAAATAGAGCAGTGGAATAAAATAGAGAGCCCAGAAAAAGACCTGAGCATATGTGGCATGTTTATTTATAAAAAGAGTGCTACTCCAAAGCTGGGTAAGGGAAGTATGCTTCAATAAATCATGCTGGGACATTTTATATCCATAAAAGTAAAAATAAAATTTGGCTTCTGCCTCATGTCGTTCAAAAAATCTTTTATGTAGATAATAAATCAAAATATAAACAACAAAACAATAAAATATCTGGAGGACAATACAGGAGAATATGTTTATGACCTAAATAGGTAAAATATTTATCAAACAAAACAAAAACACTAATAAGTTCAGATGAGTGAATTCGACTATAATAAGACTGTTCATCAAAAGACTCAAAAGTTCATCAAAAGGATAATGAAAAGTTGCTCAAACTCACCAGTAATCAGGAACATAAAACCACAATGGGATACTACCACATACCTTCTAGAATGACTGAAATTTAACAGTCTGACACGCAATGGGAACTCTCATATACTGCTGGGGAGGGCTGCACATTGGTACCATTACTTTGGAAAAGTATTTTACATTATCCACTAGAGTTGAGTTGATTAGGTACATACTCTATAATTTAGCAATTCCATTTCAAAGTATATATGCTCAAGTTGTGGTGTGCCCAAATCGGCTAGTACTGCCTTCTGAGCGCCAGCTGTTAAATTTTCAGAAAGTTTTTGATCCTACTCTTGAACTAGTGGTAGCTTGAAACTGGTCACAGTGATAGTATTTACCTTAGAATTTTGTAGAATACTATAAATGAAGGCTCTTCCCCAGCACCTGGAGAACCAGTATTTAATATGTGTGCCAAAATACCTTAAAGTGAATCTTATAGTAATATTATTTGCAATAGCCTCAACCTGGAAACAACTCATATGTCCATCTGAGGAAGAACTGATAAATAAACTGTAGTATATGCACACATTGGAATATTTCATGGCAATAAAAATGATGCACTACAACTACATATAGCCATAATAATGATTATAATAAAAACAAGCTAGTAATATCAGGTCTTAATATGTGACAGGATACCTCTTTCTCTCTCTCTCTCCTTCCTCCTCATTTCTCTTTATATCTATATTTATGTGTGTTTATCTTCAGAAAAAAATAATGTAAGACTATATACTAAAATGTTATCTTTGTGTGATGGCATTATGGGTTATTATTCCCTTTTTCTTTATATATTATTTCTTTTATACTGATAAAATATTGCTTTATAACCAGGAAAAACAATATGATTTCCTTTGTTTTAAAAATAAAATATGTAGTTGTAGTGCATCATTTTATTGCCATGAAATATTCGTGTATGCATATACCACTATATATATCAGTTCTGCCTTAGATGGACATATGAGTTGTTTCCAGGTTGAGGCTATTGCAACTAATATTACTACAAGCATTGCTTTAATGTATTTTTGTACGCATATTAAATACTGGGTCTCCAGGGGCCAGGGAAGAGCTTTCATTTACGTATGGTCCTAATAGTGGGGGTATAATATTTTTTAATTGCTCAGATGATATTGATGAAGTTGCTGGAGTCAGATGGGCTGGATTTGAAATCTGATGTATGTCTTACAAGATATGTGATCCTGTACAAGTTATTTAACTACTGAGGTTTGTTTCCTCCAACTGTAAAATTGGAATAATGATACCATCTATGTCACAGGGTAAGTATGAGGATATACATGCCTCAAATAGTGATCAGCACAGAATATGAATACACTATGTTTTATCTAGTATGTTGATGTATATTTTCTTCCTGCTCTTTCAGGCAGTTTTTCGTCTACTAGAAGATCCTCTAAGATCTTTTTGGGTGCTTTAATAAAGATGGAACACCTGTGTAATTAACACGATACTGTGGACATTTAGCTAATAAGCACAAGTAATGAAACTCTTTATTAGTATTTGAGGGCCACCAAAAGTGGAGGGTTTAATTATAATTTGCTGTATTTGAGTTTATTCAGAGAATTTTTCACAATTTGATGTGTGTGTTTATTTACTTGCTTTAAGTCTTTGAAATGAGGGAACATTGTGTTCACTGACACTTATATAGAACTCTTAGAGAAAGAATTAAGGCAGGTTTTTCTATTAGATTGGCAACTTTGGGTAATTATCTCCTTTTTATCTATTTTCTCTAGCTTTCTATTTTGAACAGACACAGCCCATTGAGTGAGTTTACTATGAAGGGAAAGTTACTCATCACCATGTGTGCAATTTAGGTTCTGTAAGCGTAATCTCTGACTCATTAAATGCCACATCCACGTTTTAACTGAGAGAGTGCCTTTAACTTTATTTAGTCAAGAAGTTGCCAATTAAACCTCCTTGATCTTTGTCATAGAGATATCTCACCAGGGTACATAAATATAATTTTGAAGACTTCACATTCCTTCTTATATTATGTATAATACTCCACTTATTACATTAAAAGAGAAAAAGAAGTATTCTAATACTGTATGGGTTTACGTATGTCTACCTATCATAAAAATGAGAATTTTGAAATCCTGTCATAGAAGCAGATTTTGAAAGATTTCTATTAATGTGCAGGAAATATGGTTTTGGTTTTTCTTTTATTTTGATTTGTTTTCCGGTAGTTTATTTTTATTATTATTATTTTTTATCCATAGAATCATTTAGGACTTCAATGACTATATTTTAAAGAGCATGAAATCTCAGAGAATACGATACTAATAATTTTTTTAAAATAACAAGTGTTAGGATGTGGAGAAATTGAAGCCCTCATATACTTCTGATGGAATGTAAAATTGTCCAGCTGTTTTGGAAAACAGTTTGGTGATACCTCCAAAGTTAGATAAAATTACCATATGACCCTGCAATTCCATTCCTGGGCATACACCCCAAAGATCTGAAAACAGATACTCAAAAAAGCACATGTGTGCATATATTCATAGTAACACTATTCACAGTCAAGATATAGAATCAACCTAAGTCTCTCAACAGATTACTAGATGAAAACAATGTGGTATATACACAAATGGTATACTATTCAGCCACTAAAAAGAATAAAATCCTGAGACAACATGGGTAACCTTGGAAGACATGTTAAGTGAAATAAGCCAGGCACATAGAGTCAAAACCAATTTTGCATTTAACAGTTTAGATTTTTTCAACATTCCACTTTAATATATTTCAAGACTATTCAAGCATTATTGTTTCTATTTCATTAACCATTTTTCTTACATTATTATTTGAAGGGTCATAAGAGTGTAATTTGATTATTTATCTTTCTTTTATAGTTTACATTGTTTAAATGCAGATACTTACTAGAGTTTAATGGTTATAAGGCCACCTTCAGTTTCTGAACTCTCTGTTCAAATCCCAGCTCTGTATCTTATAAATAGTGTGACTTTGATAAAGTTGCTTCACCTCTTTGTGCCTCAGTTACTCATAAGTAAAATAAGAGCTGTATTGTAAGAGCTGTATAGGGCTGTTGTGATGATTTTATACATTATATATATATATATGCAGTTAGTACAAAGAACATATACATGAAGGTAAAAAGAATCATAGAATAAACTGGTTTTCAGCAACAAGCTGAAACATAGAGTATTATTAATTTCAGCATTCCATAGATTAACATTGTCTCTCTCCAACTCAATTATAACTCAAATTCTGTTTTTTTCTTAATTTTCATTTTAGTTTTGCTACATATTATATATCCTTATTGTTTAGTTTGTGTATTTTTGAAAGTTGTATAAATAGAAAAATGCGCTAAGCAATTCTGTCTTTTTTTGTTTATTGGTATTCTTTATTTATTTATATTTATTTATTTATTTTTTATTATTATTATACTTTAAGTTCTAGGGTACATGTGCATAACGTGCAGGTTTGTTACATATGTATACTTGTGCCATGTTGCTGTGCTGCACCCATCAACTCGTCAGCACCCATCAACTCGTCATTTACATCAGGTATAACTCCCAATGCAATCCCTCCCCGCTCCCCCCTCCCCATGATAGGCCCCGGTGTGTGATGTCCCCCTTCCAGAGTCCAAGTGATCTCAATGTTCAGTTTCCACCTATGAGTGAGAACATGTGGTGTTTGGTTTTCTGTTCTTGTGATAGTTTGCTAAGAATGATGGTTTCCAGCTGCATCCATGTCCCTACAAAGGACACAAACTCATCCTTTTTTATGGCTGCATAGTATTCCATGGTGTATATGTGCCACATTTTCTTAATCCAGTCTGTCACTGATGGACATTTGGGTTGATTCCAAGACTTTGCTATTGTGAATAGTGCCGCAATAAACATACGTGTGCATGTGTCTTTATAGCAGCATGATTTATAATCTTTTGGGTATATACCCAGTAATGGGATGGCTGGGTCATATGGTACATCTAGTTCTAGATCCTTGAGGAATCGCCATACTCTTTTTGTAGCACTCTATTCCTATGCTTATAATCGTTTTACATTTTTGTAATTTGGGGCCCAGTAATTCCATAAACATTTTATACAGGTCTCCAGGCACACATGCTCAAGAGTTCTGTAAGTTATTTACCTATAAATATATTCTGAGTCTTGTATTTACACATTGGTAACTTCACAAGATAATGCTAAATTCTTTTTCAGAATATTGTATTAATTTATTCTCTTGTCAGCCATATGAGAGTCCTAGTGGGTCCATATTCTAGCTCACATGTGGTATTATCAGACTTTCCTTTCTTTTTTCCAAATGATGGGATAAAATGAAATTTTCTTATGGTTGAAATTTGCATTTCTCAGATTACCAATAAGGCATAACTTTTTTACTTTTCATTTTGCATTGCCCCTGAAAGAGTCTTCTGTGAAATATTCTGTATATGAAATCAGGATAACGTTTATATTCAGTAATCTCTGTTTTTCTAGATTATATGATATGTTCTAATTTAATGGTATACCACCCCAAATTTCTAAATTACAAAGCAAACAAAATTTTACAAATTTTGCAAAAATATGCAAAATTTGAATATGTTGTTTTTTTTTTTTTACTGAAGGACTTTTAGCTTTACATGTTTATAATTTTAAGCAGAACATCTAAGCTTCAAATTACAGTGTTGAGGTATGACTAGGTTATAGTAAGTTCATTATTTGCAGAAAACCTTCTTGAATTGCTCATACCTTAATCAACTCTGAATTCCCACAGGGGTTGACATATAGTAGTAGCTCAGTATAAATATTTTTAAATAAATCAGTTCATTCTGTTAATGTAAAGCACGAAGAGCTGTAAAAGCATAAACATAAATGAAATTAAAGTTAAACATTCATACATAATATCCATCCATAGGACAGTATTTTTCAAGTTGTGTAAACACTGTGTTTAGAGGAAAGAGCTAATATTACATAGTATGTGGTACCCTCATGAAATATCCTTGCTCAAAAATATGGATAGATTATTTCACAGTGAATAAAACACACAGCTTTTTCTCTGGCTCCCCATCATGTGCATTGTAGAATATTTCCTAAGTTGGAAGTAGAAAAGAACTTGACTTTAAATAGCACTTTCTATTTTCCAGTATTTTTAAGGTACTTCCCTGAGCAGTGACTTAATGTGATGGGCTTAGAATGACTAAGCAAGTAATGGGAAAAGACACTTTTACTTACTTGGACAGTCAAATTATTATATTGAAAGAATAATGTGAGCACATCACATCAAGATTCATATCCACAGGGCAGCCAATTCACATATCCTCAATTTTTCTTCTGTGTAGCATGAATCAATGCAAAGCAGTATTTGGATATATTAAAGCTCATCTTTAAAATTCTCATATGTTAGCAGTATATTACCTATAGTCAATCATTTGATGGAATAAAGTTGTTTCTGCATCATTTGGTGTGACCATAACCCAGAAAAGAAATCCCATTGATATGGCTTAGCATAGAAATTGTAGTCATAAATTATTTTATTTTACATTTATTGAAACAATTTCTCCCAGTACATTTTATTTCTAGTTTGACAATGACAATTGCATTTGGAGATTTAGCAGAAAACATCATTTGAATTATCACTTTATACCACTGGAATACTTTAAGATATTTGATGAATCTATTTTTATGTTCTTATTTCAGTATCCATAAATGTACTATGCAAATAATATTAGTAATTTCATAACTTTTTGAGATGTTTGGAGAATACACATGTTAATATTCTTTACTTTTTTCCAACTTTTATTTTAGGTTCAGGAGGTACACGTGCAGGTTTGTTACATGGGTAAACTGCATGGGGGTTTAGGGTACAGATAATTTTGTCACCAGGTAATCGGCATTAATATTCTTTAAGTATCTGGGAGCTAGGTAGATGGTGTGCAATTCAAATTCATATACTAATAATAAGACAGATAATCCTGGTAAAAGCTACAACAAACTTCAGGGGCTTTTAAACTTGCTCTCACTTCTCAGAAAATTTAAAACTGGTACAAAGAATTTCTTGGCAATTGATAAAGGGAAAAGTAATCTTAATGTTTTTCTTCATGAAGGTAATAGTCAATAATAAAAACCAGGCATTAACCAAACTTTTCCACCATGATCTAACTACCAGAAAATAGCTTAAGTGAGGTTTTGCTTTGCTAGTTCTTTTAGAAGATATGAATTTGCTTATAGGTCTGTGAGAACCTTTTTGAATATGACATCTTGCCGGAAGCTCAAAATTATTTAGTGCTGACTGTAATTGCATCTTGGAGGAGGTAACTGACAGCATCTTGACTCGTTTTGCCAAAAATAAAGCTTTTAGGTTTCCTGAGAACACATTTAAAAATACTGGTTTTTGCTTGAAGATTATCTAGCCTGCCAAAGAATCCCCTTGGTTTTTCAAAATAGAAAAATATAAATGTGAGTTGTTGAATTTTCTTAAAAAGATTTCCAATAACCTGGAAGCTAGAAAAATCAGAATAATCAGAGTTCAAAGTAATTTGAAAAGTTGTGATAATGCTAAAATGGTAATTCTCCTTTAGTAACATTCTTGACAAATTCTTTTGCAAACAAAAATTGCAAAGTCATCAGAATATTCCAGATTTGTGCAAACATAAAAATGATGCCAACTTCTTATTGTTGGCATATTACATCCACCATTTCTTCCTATATGTCTCAGGAAACCTATCAATGTCTTATGTGAACTACCCTTTGGTAATGGTTTCTACTGCATACTCATATAGGGAAAAATAGCATTGTCCTTCAGTGTATACAGTTTGAAGTTTTTGTATTTTTTTAAATTCTATTTTATTTGATTCTTTTTTTGAGACAAGGTCTCACTCTGTCACCCAGGCTGGAGTGCAGTTGTATATTTTATTTTTATTAACAAGGCCAATTATGACCGATGAACTGGTAGTAAAATGAATAAATCATCTGTCATCAGCACTTTCATGACAAATTAGTGTATTTCTATCTTGAATTCATTTATTCAAGCTGGCTATTTTAATTTTTTCCTGTTAATTTTTTGATGGGTAGGAAGTCACAGAGATAACTTAAGCTTTTTCTATACAGTCAAGCCCAGGACTGGAATTCATCACTAGAGAGCTATGATGCATTTCTGTACCTTATGATTTTTTATAATATGAAATTTATTTTATTTGTCTACGTTGGCTCTCTGTACTTTGCCAATGCTATACATAACTCATATATAACCCACTATCAACAATAAGTAGAAAACTTTGACCTTTTTTTTTAGTTTTCAATAACTCTTGACCTTGTTGAATTCTCTGTAATCTGAGGGGACATCTTTTTCACAGTTACAGAGCATGGCACAAGGGAGTTTGCAGGTGGTATTATGGTTACTAATCAGTTGACCCAGTTTTTGTAAAATATGTAGGTTATCAGATCCAGGCCTAACTAGGTGAACACTTTAAAAGCAGGAAGTTTTCTGTGACTAACGGCAGAAGAGAAAGTCAGAGAGATTCAAGTCATGAAAAAGACTTGATGGGCCATTAATAAAGGGTTGTAAGATGGAGGGGCCACATGAGAAGGAATGCAGATGGCATCAAGGAATGAAGAATGACTCCTAGCTGACAGCCAGCAAAGATAAAGGGACATAAGACCGACAGTCATCAGAAAGTGGATTCTCCCAACACTCTGAATGAGCTTAGAAATGAATTTGCTTAGAAATGAATAAGCTTAGAAACAAGCCTCCGGATAAGAGCCCAGTCTGGCTACAGTTTTGATTTTGTCCTTGTAAAACCCTAAGCAAGGAATCCAGTTGAGCTCACCCTGAATTCTGATCTGCAGAATTGTGAACTAATAAGTGGGCTTCATCTTAAGCTGCTTAATTTGTGGTAATTTGTTATGTAAAAATGAAAGGTGAATACAGGGTACATTCAAGACAGTCTTCTGGGAAACCTGGAAGGCACACATTTACCCCTATAGAACTATTTTCATGCTAGAAAGATGTTAGCTATGTACCAGATTTAGAAACCAGCTCCCTTTTCCATGGTGACCCCATTTATGTCTACTGATTGAACCCTTTACTGATTCTGTGAAAAACTCTCCCCCACCTGGCTCCAACTATTTTCTGCCATAATCCATCAACCTCAATTTCCATTAACCCTCTGATTGCACTGGTAGCTCACTAGGAACTGGTCCACATTCTTTCTCCTTCCTTTTCTGGCCCTACCCATCATTCTCTCTGGATATTTTTTTCCCTTTACCATGGCTCTGATGAATAAAGAGAACTCCTAAGTTTATCCTGTTATATTTCCATAAGTTTCATTTATCTTAGAAATAGTCTCCTACAATATATACAAAATATCCATAGATATTTAAAGAAAACTGAAATGAAGTCCAGCACGTATTACTTCTATAAACAAGGCAGAACTTACAGTTTAAAATAAAATGTCTCTAGCCATAAACACATAGTCAATTTTATTCAATGAGAAAATATTTAAATTCTTCAAATTATCCAAATTGGTATTGAGAATGCTCCATGAAACATATATCATGATTTCCTATGTCTGTGTTATTTAGTTCCATAGCTTTTTTAAAAAACAAACAAACAAATGATGCAATCATCATATTCTACAAAAATATTTTTAAGTGCGAAATAAATTATAATTAAAATAAAACAATGGAAACAGTAAATTACTGCATCCCTGACCCCTTTCTTTCCCTTTCCGCCAATAAAATTCACATCATTGTTTAAAGACGGAGTACAGATCACAACCAGATGTATGGGAAAGGGAAAAACAAGTTTGCAGGAGAAAATAGTTTTAGTTACTACTAAAAAATTGTTTTACCAAGTCTCAGGATTAATTCTTAAGATACATAAAAGTTTAATAAATAAACAGATGTATGGAAAAAGTGAGGTTTTTGACAGCAAACTCATTTTCTCAATGTTTACATAAATAAGTGTTATTTGATGTATCTTTGAGTCTTTAAAATTAATTATATCTTATTCACATGTAAGAATGGAATTATATCTTATTCACAGATAAGAATGGAAATAGGGATCATTTAAAGTAGCATAAGTATATGTTACAAAAATAATATTAATTTATTCTCTGTTTTCCATGATTGTAATACTGTTGGAGTCCCAGAATATTATAAATGAGGCACTAATGGAAATATTTTATAGGAATGCATACTAATGTTCTGATTTCTACTCAATATGTCTTGTATTAGCCCAATACCAGTCTGCAATAAAAATTCACAGAGATAGATCGCATTGCTCAAATGATACTTGGGAAGGAAATTTAGACATATGAAGCACAATTTGTTTGGAACAAAGACATTTTGCAAAATAATTTTAGTTGATATCAAAAATGAGACAAACTGACAAACTTACTGGAAAATGTTCTATCTTAGAACTATTGATTATTAAAACTGGAAACCTTAAAAATCATTAAGGTATCATTTCCTCTATAGAAGGCAATCTAAATTACATTCAGCAGACCTCCCACAAGATAAATTCTTCAAACCCAAAGTAATGTATCATTTCACACATCACAAAATTGCTTTCTAGCATTCCTTAAAGGTCTTTTCAAAGTCATAAGCAAACTCTCCTAAGCCAGGGAACACTAGAGAGAACTTGTGTGCCTGCAACTGCGGAAGACACTTAGCATCTATATAAAATAAAATAATGTATATATTAACCCCATTTATCTGGCACACCATCAGGCACCCAGGAGATTATATGGGTAGTTGTGTCATGGTGAATTTAAAAATTTAGTATAAGTTAAATGTGTATGTTTTATTTTCCCCTTAGATTAAAAACTCATGAGAACAAAAGTCAGTTGATTCAGGTTTGTTTGGACATAAAGCTAAAGGGGGGTGTTTGATGAATGTGTGTGTGTGTGTGTGCGCGCACGTGCAAGAGTGTGAGTGTGTATTTACTCACTTTTGTAGATCTTTAATTATTTGCTTGTAAGTTATTCACCATAAATTGTAAACCTGTAAAGGGCAGAAAACACATTTCTGTAATTCTTTAATATAGTGTCATTTTTATAGAACCCCAAATTTAGACTTATGTATCTGATGTGCAGTTAACACCAAACACTGACAAACAACTGCTTTGAGAAAAAGTTTTCTGCAATTTGGCCAACGTGAGAAGGCAAGGTCTCTCAAACCCTGCTAAACAAAAAGAAGCAGCGGGGAATTTTTATGTGGCTAGAGAGTTAAGGGAGGGGGAGTTTCAGTGAACTGAGGAGAAAATCTGTGTGTCTTCAGTCTCAGATAACATCTTGAGCAACCAGACTCTTGAGTGTCAGCGGCTGGTCGCCATGTCCATTCCTTCTGCAAATCTTTTCCCTGACCCTGAAGTCACCTCCTCCTGCTTGGCAAAGGAACAGTACATCAGCAGTTTATATCGTGGAAACAAGGGATGTTTTTATGCAGCAAGCAAGCAAAGTCTAATTAGAATTTTCATTATTTCAGCCACTAAAAATGCTGGAGTGCTGAAATCTCAAGGGAACTGGTTACATTATGATGATATAAGAGCATTGTAAGAAATGTGATGGTCATTGTTTTCCTTATAGTTTTTGTTGTTACAGTTTTAGAGGTAGAAAAAAAAAACTCAGTAAGTGAAAGGTTGCCATTCTTTGCCTTTGGGTAACAGTCAAGCTTTTACATAGACAGTCTGTCTAATTAAATTTACTGGAGATTTTCACCCTTCCTAAATAAATGTGTAGCAACGTTTCTAACATCTACTTGTGTCTCTTCTTTAGCCACATCTGATGGCTATAGACATAGGAATAGTTTCCTCAATTCAGGCCTAAATTATTTCTCCTTTAATAAGAAGTGCATAAAAGTAAATAGGATATGGTTGCTGTCCTTGAGGAGCCCACAGTCCAGTAGAGAAGATAAACAATTTAGTGTAATATTAAGCCAAAATGAACATTTACCATGGTGGCCTTTAATCTTAGCACAGTGGGGCTAAAATTTGAGTCACATGTGTTTTGGGTAAAAGAGCTCATTTTCTACATGGCTATACATTATTCCACTGATTTTAAATTTATTTATTCATATATATATTAATATATTCTTTCATCTAGGAACCTTTCCTTGATAAGTTAGGAAGAAACATATTTACCCCTTTTAGACTTTGTATCCATTTTTAATGTGCTTCACAATTTATTTAGCAAAATATTGTATTTCCTTTTTTTTTTTTTTTTTTTTTTTTTCTGTTGAGACGGAGTCTCCCTCTATCGCCCAGGCTGGAGTGCAGTAGCCGGATCTCAGCTCACTGCAAGCTCTGCCTCCCGGGTTTACGCCATTCTCCTGCCTCAGCCTCCCGAGTAGCTGGGACTACAGGCGCCCGCCACCTAGCCCGGCTAGTTTTTTAGTAGAGACGGGGTTTCACCGTGTTAGCCAGGATGGTCTCGATCTCCTGACCAGGTGATCCACCCGTCTCAGCCTCCCAAAGTGCTGGGATTACAGGCTTGAGCCACCGTGCCCGGCCGCAAAATATTGTGTTTCTTAGGAAGGCAATGGCATGTAATGGTAAACTCCTAACATATCACTGGTTATTCTGAATGTGGAAGCATTTTTCAAATTAAAAGATTAAATCAAAAGAGTATAGCAGAGCAAAGCTCGTATAAAACCACAGAGATAATTTATATTAGTCATAAATGTTTTGTCATATTACTTTGATCTGTCATATTACATTAATATTTAACCAGGATTCTTGGTGAAGTTTCAAGCAACCTATTGCTGATGAGGCTGATATCAAGGAAATAAATCAAATGCTTTTCTCTCTTTCTCCTTCTCTAAGACAAGTTCTCTAATTCTGGGCAAAACTCTGCCTACCCTGGCTCCTTTATAAATTATAAGCACTTTCCCCCTCTTTAACATAATTATAAATTAAGCTCTTCTGTCTTTCTCCACTACAAATCTGGAAGGTTTCTAGCACCTGAGAAGTAGTAGAAATAAAATTTTACTGGGGGTACAAAATGTGGATTTAAATCTCAACTCAGTTACTATCACTGTGAGAGGCAGCAGAATGACTGCTTAAGCATCTAGATTTTGAATACAATCTCACTGAGTTTTAATTCTGGTTCTGCAATCTCACCAGTTAAATGACCTTGGGCACACATTTTCATACGCATCATTTGCTCCATCAGTAAAATGGTATAATAAGAGTTCATACCATCAGAGTTTTTATGAGGATTAAATAAATGGACACATGTAAACTACTTAGAATGATGTCTAGCATAGAGTAAAAATGCTACATACATTTGTTAATATTAGTAGGCTATTACTTGATCTTTAGTGAGTTACATAATTTTTGTGTCTCTAAAATGGCATATTGTGCTATCTACATTGAAAGGTAGCATTTCAATAATTTTTAGTTGCTTATAGTCAAACTCCTGACTGATGGCATAAATGTCGTGTGAACTGTAGACTATTGGTATGTTAGCAGTGCTTCTTACCTAGTAAACTGCATCACTTAATATCCTTCACCAGCACATTGCTTATGCTACAGATCAAACTTTTATACAAGTTTATTTGAAGTGAAGATGTATACGTTAATTAGTATTTGGGTTCACTGATGTCTAGTTTAAGTACTTTCATTAAAATTACATCACCTCTCACTGAAATGGCTCTTTAAAAAGTGTGCAATGACCTCTAGTTTGCTAAATACAATAGAGCATTTCCTGTCATTGTCTAACTTAACCTATTTGCAATATTTGACGCAGGTGACCACTTGTTTTTTCTTGATTTCTTTTTTTGTTTTGGCTTGGCAGAAATAATCTAACCTCTTTTTAACATTTTTAACAGGCTGATCTGATCTGTGGGATTATAAGCTGATTACAAGACAGCGAATTTTATTGTCGAACCTCTCTAACACTGAAAGTGCTCTTTTCTTAATTTAAATTAAAATCTGTTTTCTACTACCATTTCTTTTCAATGAAATGGAACAGTCAAACACTCTTAAATAAAGTATTTGAAACCAACTTCTCTCACTTACAAAATAGTTGTTAAGCATATTGGATTTATCACATACCCAGTTCACTTTTCCCCAGGGTAAACAACCCACTTCCTTAAACATTTATTATTATACAACAGTTTTTACCTTCATAGTCATCCTCTTTAGGATGACACATTTCAGTTCTCAATATCTGCATTTCAAATGTTTCAAAAGGACTCAAATGAAAGTATAGAGATGATTGTCCAGAACTGGCATATGATAGGTCATGGCCAAACCTTCTGTACAAGACTCTGGAATCATGTAACATTTTATTTCTGCTAAATGAAATACAGAAGTATTTTCTTTGAAGTAGGAACAAATAAACTGCAAATATCCCTCAGGACACCAAAATCCATCTCCCTAAATGGTAATGAGTGCTGACATAACTCCTCTTCTAACCTAATGGTATAAAATAATGAGAGGACAAGAAGCCCACAGTTCTGGGGTCCTCTGATCTGGGAGACTGTTCTTTACACCAAAGGAGCAGCAGCACTGAGAATCATAATTGTGTGTGCATTTCCATGAAGACCTAGGAAGCAACAGAGCACTACACTGGCTTGATTGCTTTTTTTTTTTTTTTTTTTGTCTCTTTTATGTCCTTTGCATTTCTTATTTGCTAATTCAATTGTAATTGAGTCCAGAGTTACCATTCTACTCTTCTCACATAACCTGATTTGGCAGACTGACCTAACGCAGCTCAGTAAAATAAATGGAAACTTACTTTCTAAAACTACTAGGCTAATATATCTACATAAACTGTGTTAACTTTTTCCTTTGAGCTACAAAGTTTCTCACTTTTTAAAATGATGCTATTGTAAGAGAAGAGTATGTATCCTCCTCCTCCTCCTCATCATCACTAACTGGGGTATTTCTTAAATTGGAATTCTATTTTTCTTGAATATTATTTGAAACACTTGATTCCCCAGTGCCATATCAAATTGGCCAAAGCAGAAAGAACAGAAAGGTTGAGTGCCTAATGTTGAGCTTTACGGTGAAGTCTTAGTGAATCAGATAGACTAACATTTTCAAATTTGCCTCAATCAGTCATGCTTATAAACCACTAGGAGATAATGTAAACTCAAGAAGTAGTGTGGAAGACTCTATGGACAATAACTTCATTTGTCACGTATTATATAGTTGGTCCACAAATACAGAGCTCTGTACCAATGTCTGTTTTTTTCATAAATGTTATAAACAGTCGACAATACAGCAATAGCACTCTTTAGTTTTACACTATGATAGTTGCTGAAAATAAGAGATAGTCTGATTATTAATGTCAATGGAAGATGGAAAAAGGATAGCTGTTTTAAGCCTATGTCGTGAGCGTTTTAAGAGAGCTGGAGCTCATAGAAGGAAATTGTGAGAAGGCATATTTCAGCTCAGTGTAGAACATACTTTTTGTGAAATCAAGAACTTGCCCTAGCTGGGCATGCTTTAAGCATGGATTTGGTGGCCATCTCCACGGCTTATAAAGATATTTCTGTAGTGTGCTAAGGATTGGAATATAAAATCTTCCAAAAAACTTTCAACTCCAGCATTTGATGAGTTTATGCCTGTAATTTAATTTAATGGATAATTTAAATTGAGAACTAACATTGTATATCTGGCATCTTTAAATGCTGAACTTCTAAATGAACCAGATATGGGAAAGGAGCTAAAAGAGTCTCATTTATCCCAATAATGTCAAATATTCTTTTATTAATTTTTATTAATTTTGTACATTGGTTTGTATTCATACTAGTGAGCTATAGGTTTTCAGTTTAAAACTGTGTGTGTGTCTACAGTATGTGTTTTAAGAAAAACAATTATGCTTTTTTTTCTTTTCTATGGGTTATTACAATTATTTTATTTCCCTTGATTCATTTACTGTTGCTAGAATATCTAAACCAATGTTAAATAATAATGGGTATAAGCAGAAATTATTCCTGTTTAATTCTGAATTTTAAATGAAAGTATTGTAGTGTTTATCATTTAAGTGTAGTACTTACTATATTTTAATAAGTAGTCTTGTCATATTTATATAGCTTTCTTAATTTATTAAGCATTACTGCTAGATTTAGGCAAATTATTTTTAGCATCTATTTGGATAATCATATTTTTCCTCTTATTTTGAATGATGTATTTAATAAATTGTATTAATCTTTTTTTTTTTTTTTTTGGAGATAAGGTCTTGCTCTGTTACCCATGCTGGAGGGGCAGGGACATAATCACAGCTCACTGCAGCCTTGAACCCCTGGGCTTAAGTGATCCTCCCATCTCAGCCTTCCAAGTAGCTGGGACCACAGGTGTACACTGCCTCACCCAACTAATTTTTAAAACATTTTTCTGTGGAGATGGGGTCTCACTATGTTACCCAGACTGGTCTCAAACTCCTGGGCTTAAGCCATCCTCCTACCTTGGTTTCCCAAGGTGCTGGGCATGAACCACCATACCCACCAAATCAATGTATTGGTTTAGTCACTCACCTTCTTGGAATTAACTCCCCCTGATTATATTGTAGTGATCTATGGACACTTTGCAGAATTTTATTTACATTAAAACAATTCTGCTTTTATATTCATAAGAGAGATAAGTCTATAGCTGCAATCTTATCTGCATTTGCTTAAACACTTCCAAAACGTTTTGGTTCTGAATATGTGTTGACTTTATAAAATAAATCGGGGAGCTTTTATTTGCTTTTGACTGGAAGAGCTTTAATAACCTTGGGATGACCTGTTATTTAAAAGTTTTTAATAAAGTTCAGTTGTGAACATACCTGATTCTCATCTCTTTTCCTATGTTTAGAACTTGATCACCTTTCCAAATTTTTTTAAGGAAATTGTCATATTCAAGTTTTTTCACTTCTTGGGTTAATTTTGATAATTTGTTGCTAGAAAACCAACTATTTCTTTTAGATTTTCATGTTCTGCTCTAGTCCTATTTTTTCCAGTATCCATGTTATGCTTTCAGAAAGTTTGTACATGTTTGCCTATTTTGTTATTTTCCTTGATCACATGTTTAAGAGGTTCGTATATCTTATACATTTAATTTAAATATTCAAAGAAGCAGTTTTTAACTCACTTGCTTTTTGCTTTTTATTTCAGTTCTTATCTATCAATTCACTCTTCGTAATATATTTTGGCTTTTTAATATTATTTTTCTATTTTTTAATAATAAAGGGTAATCACTGTTTACTCCATAGATTTTAACAGGAAGTATTAATCATTATTTATTCTTTTAAATGTCTTTATAAATATTTTAAAATTTCACATTTGATTTCCTTTTTAATTCAATAGTTATCAAAATATTTCTTGATTTCCAAATAGTTAAGCCTTTAAAATGTTTTTAATTTTTAATTTTGAATTTATTGAATTATGAGAAGATAATACATTTTGCAAAATCTCTAATTTTTACATTTGCATCAAGGTTTAATCTCCATCTAAAACTTTCATTTCTGAGTATCTATCTTGATTGCATCATATGATTACCATAGACATTATCATCAGAACCATAGACTGAGTCAGGCATGGTGACTCACACTTGTAACCCCAGCACTTTGGGAGGCCGAGGCTGGCGGATCAGGAGATCAGGAGTTCGAGACCAGCCTGGCCAACATGGTGAAAACCCGTCTCTACTAAAAATACAAAAATTACTCGGGCATGGTGGCAGGTGCCTGTAATCCCAACTACTCAGGAGTCTGAGGCAGGTGAATTGTTTGAACCCAGGAGGCGGAGGTTGCAGGTTGCAGTGAGCCGAGATTGAGCCAGTCCTCTGCAGCCTGGGCGACAGAGTGAGACTCCATCTCGGAGGAAAAAAAACCTGTAGACTGAGCTTGTGTCTTTGATTTGTTTAAGCAATAAAATCCTGCCTTGTTCCTTATTCTGTGCTCCTGAAAATCACTCTGCTTTTTTCCTGCTAAGATTTAGTTCAAAAGTCCAGCATTCTCTTAGAGTCTACTATAATCCAAACTCTCCCTATTTCTTGATTTTTGCACATTCCCACATCTTTTGACAAATCACTTTATCTTTCTGTGGTTGACCAATCACGGGTTTCTCTTAGGTAGATCTACTTCATTCTGATTGGGCCAAACCTGCAATAAGGCCTGAGTATGTGGCCAGCATCTATACCAGGAGGATACTTTCTGGAAGAAAATTATATTTCTTCTCAACTGTACTCTTTTGTAGGTGCTTATTTATTTTTCATTCTTAGCTATCAATCTCCTCAGTTTACTGTGGTATTTAAGCAAGATGAAATTAACTGGAAATTTTTATCTTACTCTCAAACAAATCTCTCTGAACTTATTTTTTTTTCCAGGCAGATGTTGATCTTACTATCTCCGTATGCTATGGGTCTGTGATTTTGACAAATGAAGGGGAACAAAACCCACAAGCAAAATAGATTTTCTTATTATAATATCAGATTTCATTACGAGGCAAAAAATACAGAAAAACTTATTTTTTAAATTGTCTTAAGATTTTAAACATGGATATATTACCTTGAGGATAAGTGATTTTGACGGGAATCTGTTTTCCCCTACATCTATTTTTTTTTTAAAAATCCTTTGAATTCAGTAATTACTTTTTGAAGAAAGAAGGTAGTTTCAGATGTTATTTTTTGAAACGACTTTTGCTCCTTACATTTTATATATAATACTTTAATTTGAAAAATTCTTCAAAATATCAAAATTTTGGCCCAGTTCATGCATATTTTCTGACTCGGAAAATCTGCCCTGCAACAATAATAAGCTGCATTGATAAAAGCACTTACAGCAAGTTTTAAAAACACTGCCATATGGTTAAGCTGACCTGGTTTTATTTGATCTGAGGTTTCCTAAGGTAATAGAATACATGTTTGGTCATGATTCAGAGACAATTAAAGCTTATTCCTGATTTCGGTTCGGGTCATGATGCAGAATATAAAGTAGAGGAAGGTAGGAGGATGAGCCATGCACTGGGAGACCATAATAAAATCTTTTAAACCTTTAAATTCTGGTGGCATAATTTTATATCTTTTTACTTATCTAATTTGCTATGGTTTTCAAAAGTACCTGCTATTGGGTTGAAGTTATTCATTCCCTTCCAACTTCTCCAATTATCAGTAGCACTTTCCTTTACAAATAAAATTTGTGTCTCTAAATAACCTATATAGCCAATTAAATACATGATAACATATTTATATAAGCTATACCATAATTATTAATATTATTACATCTGTCTTAAGATTATAGATATTTTATTTTCTTTATTGAAAATGTTCATATTTCCCAAATTTAAAAAAAATTATCATGTACCATTTTTGTTATCAGAAAGGTATGGTGTTTTGAAACACATTTTTTGAGAAAGATAGAACTTGGTTTCCAAATCTTTATATTTTCAAATGGTATTGAAGGAAATATATGAGAAAATAACATGCAATTAATAAATCAAAAGCAGTTCAGTTTGCTTATAAATTTTTATGGAGCCAACTTCAATAAAGTAATCATTAGGTACAGGTTTACACGAATGACTTTTTTTTACCTGTGCAGTGATAATCTAATATTTTCTAGAAAAATTTGAATAAATGTGTTTCAAGAGAAAATGATTGTCACAGAATAACCATAAAACAAATGTATATAGCAGAACCAATCTTATCTGCATTTGTTTAAAAAATATCACTTTTGGTTGGAAAATAACATTCAAATACATTTTTATACCACTTGCTATCTATACTTAAATTGTGATTCCCCAGTATATCATCTCAAATGGTTTCCCAGAGCTGCCTTTCAATCCTATCACATTTCCCAGGCAAATCACAAGCCCAAACTCCAGGATTATAATCCAATAAGTAGAGAAGATACTATATATTCCCTTCCCATCTCTCCTCAAAATGCTAACACTTACCTCCTATTGCTTCATTCTTATGTGATAATTCATTTCATTCAGCAGATAGGAGCCATGAGAAGAGAATTTCCCATTCTTCCCACTACCAAATGGTCTGCATTAATATCCTCTATTTTCCTCCTCTAATAATGGACATAGCTCTCCTTCCTCCTTTCTACTAATCACGTTTTTTACTGAATGCCACCAGTTTTTGGATACACAAACATTTTTTCCTGCAATTATCTATTCCTTTTACGTACATATCATAATTTTTCCCTTATTTTTATTAGAAACAAACATAATGTTTTTTTTTTATCATTATATGCCTCCTTGCAGGGCAAATCTCTCTCTAGTTATTATCCCATTTCTCTTGTCAAGGGAAAAAATAGTTTATGTAACTCAAGTAGAGATTAAAGTTCTGCTCACCTAATGCACATTGGGGAGCATCTGAAGATCAGGTAACTCCCTGAGTCAATGCAGGGTTTTATAGAGAATGGATAAGAGAGGGAGACATGTGGTTGGACTATCATAGCACTTCTCATCTCAAACTGCTGTAATACTTGCTACTAGAATGGTTGACATTTTTTAGTTTTCCATTCCGCCTACTTGGGACTGTTGGCATATTGACATCCAGATGACTGTCAGAACAGTTTTTATCAAAAGCTCTTTTGATAAGTCCATGGTTTGTTGATTAGACAAGGTCCAAGGGAGAGTTAACCAAAAAAGGTGGGAAGGGAAAACAAACAAAACAAAACATGAGGGCAAGGGTTACAGCAAGAGAAATTGGGAAGTCTCTATCATTTCTCTTTTAACCCTTTTATACTCTATTTCCCTTTATAGAAGCATTTCAAGAATTCATTTTTCATACTCTTTATTGTTTTGCATGTCTCATCTGCCATTTTCTCTTAAATTAATCAAGCTTTATTCCTCAACACTCTAGTGAAAACCCTCTTGCCAATATCTTCAGTGACAGATATCTTATCAAATCTGATATTAAATACCCAATTCTTATTTTACGCAAAATTGCAGCAATCATTTGATGGTATACAATCTCTGCCTTTTTAAGAAATTAAGGTTTATTTGGCAGATGATTTTAGTTAAAATTATATATATAGTCCACCAGAATAAATCTTTGGGTTACCAATTACCTCATCATTGCTAAATCCAATGGTAAATTCTTAGTCCTTGTCTTATGTAATATACTTACACTTGATAATCCGACTCAGTTGATTACCCTCTCCTTCTGGAAATGGTTTCCATCTATCTTTGGCAAGACCTCACTGTCATGGTTTTCCTAATCATCTACTGGACTAACTTGCTATTTGATCTCATCTCTTTTAGCACCTCTCCATTTCTTTCTAACTTTTACGTATTGTGGAGCTCCTAGACTCAAATTTTCTCCTTCTTCCCTTGTCTGCTTTCCCTCACTTGCTAGATGATTTTACCTCGCACTGTGGTTTTAAATAAAAATCTATATGCTGATGACTCCAAGTTATATCCCTAGGCCCCAAATTAAATCTGGGATCCAGATTCAATACCTCCTCTTTTCTACTCAATATTTTCACTTCTTCAGAAGGTCCAGGGGCTCAGGCAGTCTGCTTCAGAGCTCTGTTCTCAATGTCTGAAATGGTGCCTGATACATGGTATGCATTCCATAAATTTTTGTTGAATAAATGATAGAATTAATCTTCTGTTGTTCCTCCAGCACACAACCTATTATTCATTTATAATGATTTAATGGCGAAGTATTCTATCTCTTACCCCTGGGATAGTAATTTTCAACTGTTTCCTTCTGAGAAGTCTTCTACATTCTTCTGCAAACATATGTCAAAATGAATTGATCATTCCTCTGGCATTCTGCAACATCCACATTATAATTATTAGATTGGAAAACTTTATACTAGTCACTACTGTGTATGTATGTGTGTGTGTGTGTGTGGGCGTGCATGTGTGTGTGTGTGCACGTGCGTGTGTGTGTGTCCTATTAGGATGTGAATTATTTGAGCGCTGGAGTCATGTTTCATATATCTTTTTGTTCCTACCATCTTACATGATGCTTGACACACTGCACATGCAATGGCATTTTTGTTAACTTGGTAAATATAATTTTCTTCATTTGCATAATCAGAACCTAAATCTGTTTAAAAACTTCTTAAAATTTCTTTTGTTCCTGGTGTATAAATACACTGATTTAGTTATCTCTCCAGATTTCACGGCCAATTCTTTGTAATTTATTTTATAAGATGTTCATTCTATTCTACTATTGGACAAAGGAGTCCTACTACAGCCATTTATATCACTTCCTAAGAGAAGAAAAATTTCTTTGTCTTGAGTTCAATCCTAATTTAAAGGCTTTTTACATAGAAATGATCACAACAATCAAAATACAGTATAAGTTTGGAAGTTTTCGATTTTTCGTAAATACAAATTAACTTATTTTAAAGTTCCATGGCATATTATTTTATAGCAAGTGTTATCTCTCTTCTGGAAACAGAAAAAAAGTAAATATAAAATAAAATATAGCCTGAGTGGGAAATGGTTTAAAATTTAGGGCCAATAGGACATAATGTATTATTTAACAAAAATGTATCTAAAATGTATAAATCTATGGGAAAATGCTCATAACCAAAACTAAAGGAAACAATAAATGTATAAAATTATTTTTCCATATCACTTTAGTATTATTTACATGTTTACACATAAATATCTATGTAAATATATTCACACATGATTATGACAGAAGAGTGAGAGAGAAAATTGGAAAGAACTATATCAAAATAAGATAGGTTCTCTCTGAGAGGTGATTTTTACTTTACTTATTTTTTTTTTTTTGGTATTTTCACATAAAAATATAAACTTCCACAAGCAATTGTAACAAAATCAAGAGTAGGCAAGTGGGGCCTGATTAAACTAACGAACTTCTGCATAGCAAAGGAAACTATCAACAGAATAAAAAGACAATCTACAGAATGAAAGAAATTATTTGCAAACTATGCATCTGACAAAGGTCTAATATCTAGAATCTATAAGGACTTAAATAACAAACAAACCTATTGAAATGGACAAAGAACATGAACAGACACTTCTCAAATGATGACATACACATGGCCAACAAGCATATGAAAAAATGCTCTATATCACTAATCATTAGAGAAATGCAAATCAAAACTACCATGAGATAACATCAGAATGGCCATTATATAAAAGGCAGAAAATAATAGATGTTGGGGAGATTATGGAGAAAATGGAATGCTTAGACAAGGTTGGTGGGAATGTATGTTAGTTTAGCCACTGTGGAAAATGGTTTGGAGGTTTCTCAAAGCACTTAAAACAGACTACCATTTAACCCAGCAATCCCATCAGTGGGTATATACCCAAAAGAATACAAATTGTTCTACTAAAAAGACACATGCATGTGTATGTTTATCACAACACCATTCACAATAGTGAAGGCATGAAATCAAACAAGATGCCTATCAACAGTGGACTGGATAAAGAAACTATGGTACAAATACGCCATTTAATGCTATGCAGCCATAAGAAAGAATGAGATCATTTCTTTTGCAGAAACATGGATAGAGCTGGAGGTCATTATCCTAAGCAAATTAACACCAGAACAGCAAACCAAATACTGTATGTTATCACTTCTAAGTGGGAGCTAAAGATCGAGTACACATGGATACAAAGAGAGGAACAATAGATACCAGGACCTACTTTAGGGTGGAGGTTGGGATGAGGGTGAGGGTTGAAAACTACCTATCTAGTACTATGCTCTCTGAGTATTGAAATCATTTGTACACCAAATCCCAGCACCACGCAACTTACCCTAAAAAAATTGCACATACACCCCCAAACCTAAAATACAAGTTGAAAAAGAATATATATAAATCTAAAACAAAAGAACCCCAGAGTTTGCAAATTTTAAAAACAAATATTAAACATAGTTGTTTTAGGTAGAGCACAGTGGCTCGCACCTGTAATTCCATCACTTCGAGGGGCAGAGGCTGAAGGGTCACTTGAGCTCAAGAATTGGAGACTGAGAACAGCCTGGGCAGCACAGCAAGACTCTGTCTCTACAGAAAAAATAATATAAAAAATAGCCAGGCATAATTGTGCATGCCTGTATTTCCAGCAACTCAGGAGGCTGGTGTGGAAAGATTGCTTGAGCCTGGGAGGTTGAAGCTGCAGTGATCTGTGACCATGCCACTGCACTCTATCCTGGGCAACAGAGTGAGACCCTGTCTCAAAAAAAAAAAAAAAAAAATCATTGTTTTGGTTTAATATTAAATTTTGCATTTTCATTCATGAATTGTCCTACTCCTTCACAAAACCAGTGTAATTAACAGAATATGGTAATTGAAGGAATACTGAACTGAAAATCCACTAAATCAGAGAAACCTTATTTGGGTACTTACTTTCTCACAAATGGAGTAACATTTAGAAGGGGCTTCATCTTCTGGTTATTAGTTTCTTCATCTCAAAACTGAAAGGGAGGTGGCAGATAACCTAATAATCCTGTTCTCATGGACATAAGAGTTCATGATATAAAAGCTGATATTAGAATTATTGAACCATGCTGTTTAACTCCCATGAATAGGAGACTAACTACATTATTTCTGGATGTTGTTCGAAATAATCATCTCAAAGTCTCTGAAATTTAGAAAATAACTGTTTCCACAAGCTGCAGTGTTATAAAGAAATATGGCAGAGCTCAACATCAGTCTTATGTCTTTTGTAGGGAATTTCTCATTTCATAGTTCATTGTGAGAACCAACTCTTATTGGCATATTTTTCCTATGTCGATATATGCTTCTGTTATTATTCTGAACCTTTTAGGGCGCAAGCTACAATTTAAATAAGTGTGGGAGGACATAAAATTTTGGACACCATAAATGTAATTTCAAATGCTTCTCTTAAGCGAAGAAAGAAAAGAATATAAAAGTTTCTGTAAGATGGGCTGCCTTGGGTATGTAGAAGTCACACATGTACCAAATATATGTATATTAATAAATTAAGACAGGACACAATTGATAAGTGATCATCTTAAGAGGCAGCTGGAGGAATTGTAAGGGTCTCTAAGGAAGATTTAAGCTCCTTGTCAGCTGACACCGTTGGACAAATACAGTATGTGGGAGACATGTACAGTAATGAATGTGTGTGCAAGGCCAACTCTGCAAAAAGCCATTCTGTTATGGGCTAAATCCAGCTATTTTTACTATAATTGCTACTTTGACTCATTCTTCTGAGATTTACTGCATGATTTTCTCCCTCTCTGGGGACTGACCTTCTGTGAGAAGCAGGGAGGATGAGTTCCTTGAGAAAGTGAAGAAACAGAAAACAACAGAACTAGATTCAATGCATGGAGAAAGTAAGAGGATGCTCATGCTTCTGGTAGAGCAGTGAAGCAGGTTGTTGCCACCCACTGCCTCCAGAAACGCATCAGCTAAATCCAGGGTGCAGCTTTAATAATAGCTTTAATAATAGTAGTATTTATAAAACATTTCTCTGTAAATAACTTAAAGCATTTTCCACTCACAATCTTATTGTGCCTGGGTAGGCTCAGCTACACTACCCCAGTTAGGCAGAAAGCATAAATTAGTGAGTTTCAGCTTTGAGGACCATTGTTTATTTATTACTGTAGAGTGCAGAGAACAGAGAAGCAGAAAACACACAGAGCTTTAAAAGCTCATGATGAACTTACTGCCTTATAGTTTGCCATTTTTCTTCCCTTCATGTGCGAAAATAAACTAAAAACTCCACAAACCTTTTCTCAAATTTTGAACTAAATTTTGCAACTTTGAAAGTAAGTTTTAGTAGTTTCTCAGCCTTTTTCTCCTTTGCCATGTAACTTCTTTTCCTGCTGCATTTTAAATGACCTTAGATCACAGCTGTGCTTTATAGGCTCTGTATTTTAAAAAATCACTCAGATTTTTAATTTCAGTTCTTAAATCTCAGGATTCTCATATATACTCTATCATATCCACTAGTTTTCAAGGATGAGGGACTGATAGAATCAAAGAAAAGAAATCAATCTTTAAAAATTTCTTAATTATAAGCAGTACCAATAATACAGGTATAAACATGACCTCTGAGTTCTTTTTCAATATGCACACAAACTTAAAAAATCATCATATATAATTTTTGATATCCCTCCTCTAATACTCACTAACATGCTGTGATATTTCTTTGAAATTCAGCATAAATCTGTTTGTTTTCACCTACTGAAGTGTTCCTTTCCTCTCTTCTCTGCCCACCTTGGCAGTGTGGAATTCAAAAGTACCCAAGATAGGAAATCAGTTCAGTGACTCATTTTCCAAATTTTCCAAAGATGCAGCAAGGCGTGAATACATTCAGTGAAGAATGTTGACTAATAGATGATGCGTACAAGATGATTAACTTTTAAAAAATATTTATCATGTGTATACATTTTAATGCAGGAGGTTCTATCAATGGGTGGTTTGGAAAAGAAACCATAACAAGTGTGGAATCCTTCCTAACAGTTTTATTTGTTATGATCTTTCATTTCCTCACAAGGAGATGAAATTTTGGAGAACACATATACTAAACAAGATTTAAAAATCTGCCTGCTCATAAATAGCTCATGCCTGTTACTCAGCTATTTTCAAATTATATATACTATTACTATCTATAAATATGATTTAAGTTGATATAAAAATGCAAATATTATCTCTAAATAAAGGAAACATCATTTTGGATCTTGAAAAGGTTTTGAAGAGCTCATCAAATGACCTAATTTTATGGAAATTTTAATGTGTTGCACAGAAAATTACTCTTGTGATAGAAATTTCAGCTTTACCACATGTCAAGCTTCTCTACTCAGTCAACATTCTGTCGTTCATGCAACCACAGGAATGTTGGTGTGAAAATATATAGTTATATAATGTGTGATGAACTGTGCCATCCGGAGGCATTTTATAACACACCCTTTATTTGTTTCTGAACATTTTCCTGGATGCTTTACAGAACTCATTGCTAGAGCCAAAGTTGTCTTTCTCCTTAGACAGACTTTGACCCATGTTCAATAAAAAGTCATCTAAATGTGTGCCTGATTTTTAAAATTCTAATACCCATTCCCTTGAATCAATCTGGATGGAAAAGAAAAGTGAACAAAATTGTTCCAATATGTTATAAACACTCTCAACTTCATGTGGAAATTCTTATTTAAAAACCCTGTAGCCATATTTTTAGCGGAAAATAAAGAAGGAGCAGATGTATCATAATTTTTTCATCTTGGTTATTACATTAGAAAATGTAAGTAACTTATATTTTAAACTGAAGATTGAAATCATGATTCTTTAATTGAGATTAGAAAAATACATTTTCAGAGTTCAGAAATAAGTGATCGTATTTTTTTCTTGAAAATAATATGGAACATTCAATGTGATTTTCCAAACAAGAATGCAATAATTTCTTAGCTTTCATCACGTTAATACCACTGTGTCAATAATAATAGGGTGATTTGCAGCAGGGCTTAAGAGAGTAACTATATTACCACTTTTTTTCTTATTTGTCTTTTTTTCTATTTTCTTGGATTTCTGACACAAAGAAAGATACAATTTTCATTAATAATTTTTTCTCTACATCTCTGTCAGTCTCTTGTTTTCTCTGGATATATGTGTGTGTGTATGCATGTAAAATGTAGGTATTATATGCATGTATATTTATAATTGTTTTAATTATTCTATATCTTACATATATTACAAGTATTTTTATTACAGAAAATGAATAATCTTCTTAGAATTAAGTTGCCATGGCAGTTTTAGAAGAGTTTGACTGATTCTATTGACACACATAATTCTCGTGGTTTCATAATTGTTGGTTTTCTGGCTACGCATGTAAAATTTGAAAGTTGAATGATGTATCTTATAGAGAAGGCAGCTTTCAACTAAGACTAAACTGTGTTCTAAAACTCAGTGGCATAATCTATGCAGTTCGTTGATTAAATATGTTTTACTATGCTGTGTTTTATTCCTGGATGGAAATCACCCTCAAATATTTATTTCTGAAAATAATCCTAGGGAATACTTTGGGAGAAATCCAAGCAAACACTAGAAGGAGATCACCAAATCATCCATGCATGTGATCATTATATTATATAATATGACTGTGGATAACATAGAGTGACTGTTCCTTCAGCTGATTACTACATTTTTTGAACTTTGACTTTCCCAACTGTGAAAGTAAATTTGCTGGCACAGATAAATACTAAGAAATATAAACATGTTTATCTCTCTCATTAATACTCTCAATAAACATTTATTGAATACTATATTAAGATGAAAAAGTTTCAATTTAATCTCAGTTTAAAAAAATTCTCCCTTAGTAACTTTAGCAATAATATAAAAAGGAGAAGGTATAAAGTTGCACTAGATGGCAACCAGTTCATTGACAATTAAATTTATGCCCTCTTTCCAAGTTCCCCACTTAGGACTGAATTTTAACAACTGTAGAAGTTGAGCAAAAATAATTATAGAAAAGAATGGAAGCGCTAAGCTGATTAAATTGTGAATTAAACTGTACAATGTACATTGAATAACAAATTCAGTTATAATATTTCAAATATATATTTTATAATAAATCTGAATTTTATGAATAATATCCACTTTGAGTAGAATATTCTCACTTAAAATTTTTCTAATCCCTGATTAAAGATGGAAAAAATTATTTTTTCCCTCAAGAAGCCCTTCTCAAAAGTCAGAAAGGGTAAGAAATGTTGCAAAATGAATAAATAATCAAAGATAAAGAGAATGTGCGAGGAAATAAGAGCCACAAAATTTCAGAGCCCAGCAGTTCAAGGCTGCAGTGAGCTATGATTGTGCCACTGCACTCCAGCCTAGGTGACAGAGGTAAACATCCACTCAAAAAAAGAAAAGAAAAAAAGTAGGTGGCCAAAATGTTCTTGACTCAACATGCTTAAGAAAGAAAATCTCTAATGCAGCAGAGGAGAAAGCTAAGATGCAATCCGTTACATACCATTATATGACACACACAAAAGTTGATAGCACTTGTCACTTTGGAAATGACAACACAACTGGTACTGAAAAAGGGAGAACTGATCAAGCGATTGTTGAAGAAAAGATTAAAATGAAGCTAAGAAGAAATCCCCAGATGATTTTTGACACTTGGTAGTGAAAGTCACAGCACCAGAAACCCAAAGTTTAGCTTCTGGAGAATGTGAAGAGAACTATTCCTGGGATCAACAAACAGCGAAGGTAGAGACACACGCTGAACATTGGGAAAGCAACTGAACATCTACACCCTGAATACAGAGGCCCTTCTTATCCCTTCCCCAGCTGTTAAAGCTGACTTGTTTTCCCCCAAAATTAATATATTGAAGCCCTAAACTTCAGTACCTCAGAATGTGATTGTATTTGAAAGGCCTTCAGTGAGGTGATTAAGTTAAAAATGAAGTCATAAGTGTGGGCCCAAATTCATCCCAACTTGAGTCCTTGTGAGAAGGGGATATTGGGACACACACAGAGACACCAGGGATGTGTGTGCACAGCAGAAAGACAAGGTGAGAATACAAAAAGAAGGTGACTATATGCAAGTCAAGGAATGCAGCCTCAGAAAACCCAAATCTGCTACACATTGATCTTGGACTTCTAGCTTCCAGATCTGTGAAAACACATTTCTGCTCTTTAAGCCATCTTGTTTGTGATATTTTGGTATGGCAGTCCCAGCAAGCCAATATACCAGTGAACTTCAATAACACTGACAACTTCTGGGTGGAATGATTGGAAGAAACTTCTATGGGGACAATGTTTATTGCTATAACCACTTAATTTCAGTTTTTAAAAATCATGGAAGAAGATATTCAATTGCCATAACTTGCATCACATATTCTAGTACTTTTAGAAATGGCAGATGTATGATAAATATATTAAATTGAATAGAGTTAGAAAGTTACAATTTTAATCCAAGTTTGCTTATCACTACATCACTAATTATATTACTATTTTCTAAGATGTTTGAAATGCATAGAAAAATATTTTGCAAAATTTTAAAATTGTAACCATGTAAACATTTTATTCCATTATTTGGGTGTGTCTTTAGAAATACAGGTTTAAAATATATTAGAACTTTAAGAACTTCATGTATCTGATGATCTGCCAGATATCACAGTATATAATTGGCAAATATTATTAGCAGATGTATTTATAGGACACATTTTAAATCATAGCACTGTGTCTCATCTAAACAAAAATAGAACTAATAGATTTTCAAGTCTGAAATTTTCAATTTAAAGAAGAAAGCTGAGATCAAAGAAGCATGCAGGCAATGAGTGACAGAACAAGATCTAGAATTCAGGCCTTTGGAATATAAATTAAGAACACTGATCTAATCACAAGGAAAAAGTACTCAGTGTGTTGTAAAAATTCTCTTAGCTTTTCTCCATATTGGGTCTAATGTAGATTTCACATGATATATTTTTGGTACTTTTAAGGATTTATGGCTTTGTCACAAATGGTTAAAGATGTTAAAAATAAAAATATACGGGAATGTCAATTTTGAATAGTAATTCTCTGTACCTTTGTGTGTAAATTTTTCAACTGCTTTCACCTTCTTATGGTATTTGTTGTTCTCCCAGAAATGTATGCGTTTAGATACCCCGAAGTAGTATGGATGTCCCCTCCAAATCTCATGTTGAGATGTCATCTTCAGTGCTGGAGGTGGGGGGTGGTGGGATGTATTTGTGTCATGGTGGTAGATACTTCATGGCTAGGTGCTATACTCACCATAGTGGGTGATTTCTCATGAAATCTGAACATCTGGGGATTTAAAAGTGTGTGACACCTTCCTACCCTCTCCCTGCATTGTTCCTGTTTTCCTCAAGTAAACTGCCTTCTCTTGCTTTGTATTCCACCATTATTAAAACTTCCTGAGGCTTCTGGAGAAGCAGATGCCAGCACTATGCTTCCTGTACAGCCTACAGAACCATGATCCAATTAAACTTCTTTTTTATAAATTACCTAGTCTTACATATTTCTTTATAGCAACATAAGAATTGCCTAATAAATGACTCCACATAGCAAAGTTTGCATATTGCTCCATTCTTTTTTTAAAAACTTGGTGCCATCCTCACTTAAAATACAGTAATCTGTGTGGATGTGTTATTATATATACTACAGTATATATTTATTCAGAGTAAATGTCTAGTGTTATTTATAGGGATGCTCTCAATACTTTTAGCACAGTATTCTTCACAAATTATGTATTTGACAAATTACACAAGAGAGTAGACTAATGAGGTACTTGAAGACACCTTATTAACCAGATAAATGAAATTGGAATTCAAGGTAACTGGGTGAAGTAGTTGTAACTGTTAATCAAGGCAGTAGGATTCAAACTACCTTCAAGGGGCCAGGAGAATGTCAATTTTCATTGTCTGAGATGAGTGAATGCATGAGCAATGCCTCTCCAGCAGGACCATGGAGAGCTCTGTGGTTTGCAGTACATTTGCTCCAGGCTGCAAGCAGTTGGGTTGGCTTCACCCTTCTGGAGTTAGACTCTACAGGCTTAAAGGCATTCCAGCTAAACAACAAAGTTACTGGTACTTTTGAAAAAGATAAGAAACCCCGGACTCTTAAACTTCAGGGGGTGCTCCAGAGGCCATCTGTGTTTGAAGAATTTATGTGTAAAATCTATTAAAGAGCTGAAGGCAATCAATCAGGACACAAGTAAAACTATTTAAACCTGAAGACTCTGTGTGTGTGTGTGTGTGTGTGTGTGGTTTTTTTTTTTGGAGGGGGGAGGGGTTTACTTAAATAGAGCAATAAAAAAGCACATTCACTAAACAGCAACTCACACATGTAAAGACAAAAACTGAGTAGTATCACATCCATAAAAAAGAATTAAAACATGTATTTTGCAGCAATATGGATGCGGCTGAAGGCCATTATCCTAAGCAAATTAATACAGCAACAGAAACTCAAATACCGCAATTTCTCACTTAGAAGTAGGAGCTAAACATTGGATACTCAGGGACATAATGTTGGCAACAGCAGAAACTGTGACTACTAGAGGCGGGAGAGAGGGAGAGGCAAAAGGGTTGAAAAACTAACTACCAGATATTATGCTCAGTACTTGGGTGAAAGAATCATTTGTACCCCAAACCTCAGCATCACTCAACATACCCAGGTAACAAATCTGCAAATGTAACCCCTAAATCTAAAATAAAACAGAAAAAGATGAGTAGTATAAAATATATTTTACTCCTTACTTACTAGAAATTTTTAGTATGTCCCTTTTTTAACTTAAAAAGGTGATTTGATTTAAATTGCTTTTTATTTTTGGAAAAAATGTATTATGAAACATTTGTATGTGTGCCAGATCCTTGACCCTCCACCCCTGCCTTATATGTAGCTATGCCTTCTCTTCACTCTTCCAAAAGCAGATAATTTGTATTAGAAAAAGCTTTGCATGACCTTTTAAAAATATATCATCTCCACTTGTACCATAAATAACTCTTACTTCTCCCTTTCCATTACAGAGATATACATCATGCCAGAAAACATAAGGAACTTAAAGGATGTGGATGTCAGTCTTTATTACACATGATCTTTTTTCCTGAGTGCTCAATAAATTGCTTGCACTGACTTTCAACTCACAGAATATTTAGTGAGGATCTGCTCTAATAATCTTTGGAAAAACAAAATGATCTTTCAGAAGGGGGTGACAATCATATTTATTAAACACTTATTGTGTACCTGACACTGTGCACGACATGCCCACTTTATTATATCCTGTGAGAATTGAACTTTTTTAAAAAGTGAGATGAAACCCATTGGAGAATTTTAAGAAAGAAATAATATGATAAGAGGTTGTTGGTATATTGCTTAATGATACAAGACCCAGAGTTACATTGCCTGGGTTTGAAATACTGACTGTTTAATTTGGACAACTACTTGACCTCTTTGTGGTGCAGACTTGATGCAAATAGAATTAGACTGTTTTATAGTGTTGTTTTGAGGAGTAAGTAAAAAAAGTAAAATAAATGGCCGGGCATGGTGGCTCATGACTGTAATCCCAGCACTTTGGAGTGGATTGCCTGAGGTCAGGAGTTTGAGACCAGCCTGGTCAACATAGTTAAACCCTGTCTCTACTAAAAACACAAGCATTAGCCAGGTGTGGTGGCACATGCCTATAATCCCAGCTACTTGGGAGGTTGAGGTGGCAGAATTGCTTGAGCCCAGGAGACGGAGGTTGCAGTGAGCCGAGATCGAGCCACTGCACTCCAGCCTGGTGACACAGCGAGACTCTGTCTCAAAAACAAAAAATAAAACAAAACAAAACAAAAAAAGAGGAAAAGAACTGCAACATTATTTCTAATGTTTACTATATTTACTATAAAATATAATCTAAATTTTAATACATACTTCTGACTGCTGTGTAGAGCATGAATTATATGGGAAAGTTTGACATAAACAGACCAGTTAAAAAAAAAAAAAAAAACAACAAACTGCTGTAGTAGCTCAATACCAGATGATAGTAGCTTGGAAGCATAGTGAAGAGAGAAACATTGAAATGAATTAAAATGTATTTTGAGTTACAGTCCACAAAACTTGCTTACAAATTAGATAGGGGTTAAGAGAAGAAAAGGGAGATAAAGGTTGGATACTATATTTTTGGCTGCAGGAACTGTGTGAATGATGGTGTCATTCTCCAAAATAGGAAGGACAAGGGAAGAAATAGATTTTTGGGAGAAATAAAACTTTCTTTTGTACATAATACAGGTGAAATGCCCATTAAGTATCAAAGTGAAGATAATGCCACATACATGTTTTCAGCTGTGGAAATACAGACACACTAAATAATAGCATTGGGTGTGGTTAGATTGCAGAAAAAATTGTCAAAAGTCACTTTTTAAAATTTCTATCTCTGTGTGTACATTTTTGCAGAAGGATGAGAAAAATGCTTTCTTAATCTTATAATCAAATTTAATATTACAATAATTTTTTAAACAATGTGTCTTTAAGGAAAGTATAGTATGAAGCATTTATCTTAGCTATTATTATGTTTTCTGATTTAGGTCATTGTTTTGTGAAAGTTTGAAGCAAACGTATCATATGAAAGGTATTAATGCGTATAAAGAAAATAAATCATCAAGTTTATTACCACTAGAAGAATTATATCTTATCCTTTGGTTTTCCGGAGTGTAAGAACAGTAAGAATAAAGGAAAAACAGGTGACTTCCATTCTTAAAGGCAACATTAATAATTCTGATGCTATATTTTCTTTCTAGAGAGAGACTTACATGCATTTTTCCCAAAAAATATGATTTTAAAAATAGGGCACAAAGATTATTATTGTACTAATGCTAGTATCTCATTGTACTAAGCATGTTTATAACTTTTAATCTGAATTCTCACTGTTAATTAATTAAGCACTTTTATTTTCCTTATTTTATAGGTAAGAGAACTGTGGCTCAAAGACCTCAATGAAATTGTCTAAGACAGTAACATTAGAGATTCAAACTAAGAATTCTTGGACTCTAAAACTTGAGCTCTCTCTTAGTAATTCTAACAATTTATATTTGTCTTAGAACTTGCTTTAGAAGATCAGATGTGTTATTCCTTGTTATTCCTTTAGGATCAGCTCTCCGAAGAAATTTCTCAGTTTGACATATGTGATTTTATTATGTTGGCCCAACGTAACAGAATGTATCTATCAATTCTTCATTTATTCAAGAAATAAATAGGTACTTCATATATATCTTTTAATATACGTGAAACATATGTGTGCATATGTATATGTATCTGTATATGTATACATATATATACACACACATATATACATATATTTTATATATATATATATGAATCACCTATTTGTGGATGCAGTATTCTAGATGCAACGAATAAAGCAGTGAAAAAACAATGTCCTCCTGCTGCAATACTGGGGAAGACAAAAACAGATTAAAAATAAATATTTAACATAATGTCAAGTAGTGATAAGAGCTATGGAGAAAAGTAAATCTAGATAACTTGTGGAGAGGAAGAGGGATGCTACTTGAGGTTGGTGGTGGTGAAGATTTCTATGACTGGTTGAATAAGAACCAGAATGAATTGTGGCAGTAGGGTTAGGGATATTTTGAGCAGAGACTCTGAAACTTGAGTTTACCTCAGAATCAACTGGAAGGCTTTATAAATCACAGATTTCTGAGTTTCTTATGCAGTAGCTCTGCAGCAGTGGAGCCTGAGAATTTGCTTTTCTAACGAGTTCCCAGGTGGTGCTCATGCTGCTTGCTCAGCGTCCATGCCTTGAAAGACACTGACCTACGGAACGGCCTGCTCAGGGAGAATGACCAGATAATCATGTGCGAGGAGAAGGTTTGATGTTTCTGAGAAATAGTAAAGAAATGAGAATAACTCTGTATTGGTGATAAGCTGGTTCATTCAGGGAAATGTAAACACTAGTGAGCTTTAGCTTTTTTGGGGAAAACTTGAGGTTTTTGGAATGAGAAACGACATGTTAAAAACATTACTCTGACTTTTATGTGCGGAATAGTCAGCAATGAAGCAGTACAAGAAACAGAAAAATCAGCTGGGAAGTTATTTTAGTCCAGGCAAGAGAAGATGATGCCTTATTCTAGGTGGGGAAGTGGTGGAGGTGGTAAAAAGTGGTTCTATTTTAGATATTCTTTAAAAGCAGAGCTGATAGGATCTGCTGAAAAACTACATGTGGTTGGAAGGATTGAGAATGGCTCCAATTTGGGGAATGTGAGGCATCAGTGAATGGTATTATAATTTAAAACTTACAGAAAGTCAAAGAGAGCTATGGTTATATATAAAAAAAATAAAAAGCAACTCAATTTAAAATCAGACTCTGTCATTTACAAGAACAGCCCTGTAAGAAGTCAGAGGGCAAGGTGTACTAATCAGTGGCTGGAAGCCATTGCACCCGAGTTCTTAACACATCAATGTTACCACCTTCCTCTTATAACTGATTTGCTCAGCAAGGGAAGATAAGTCTTATAAGAATATGTAGGGACAATGAGTTATCCTGATACTCAGCATAGAAGGAAAAGGTGGACATTACAAATTAGTATTTTTAAAAGAAGTATTTTAAAAGGGTGTTGAGATGTCTTTGAAAGAGGGTGAAGTATGTTTGAAAACAAGGGAAAGACAGCATTTATAAAGAAAAACAGGGAAGTGTCATATTGAAGATCTTTGAAAATGTTATGATGCTTGTTTGAAGGAGGAAAAAAATCTCTTGGATTTTGAACTTCTAGATTGCATGACTTAAAGTTTTCTTGATTATTGAGGGGCTGATTCTATTCTTGAAATGTGATATGAATAGAGATTTTAAAAATAACCCCAAATATTATCCTTTTAAGTTTTTTGGTATATGTAATTTTAAAATTTCTATTTATTTCAATATATAACATTACCTTTGCAGAAGGCCATGACACAGTAATAAATGTGGGTGTGTAGATCTATGTTTCAGCAGGGCAACAGGTAATAGGATGGAACCCTGAGTTTCCTTGTGTTCTTGCAATGCTGCTCCCATTGAAGTTCATGAGGCAAGATTCTGCACTTCTTAGCTGGGACCTTTAACAGTTGGGGCCAGCATCATTGCTCATGAACTGCAGGTTTAAAACCATCGGGAAACAAGGGAGATCACGCAGGGCTGCATCCATGCATGCTTACCTCGAGCTGAATCCAAACCAGCCCAGATCTGTTCTAGATCATCCTTTCTGATATCCAGCTTTTAATAAAATATTTACAAAATATATAACTGAAGATTATATAAATAATCATTCATGTTATGCTTTGGTACTTTCATAGCTTTATTTTTGCCCTTTAAAAAAAAATCTCTGAATGCATTTTACTGTATAAGAATCTAACCCTTTTTAAAATGATTAGGCAATTGTTATAATGTATTGAAAATTGATCCTTTTTATTTTTATATTAAATAAGTTGATTTAATTCTAAATCTATATGTATTATTGCAATCATTGGGGACTTTGTATTCTGTCCTGCTGCTCTACCTGTTATATATTACATCTGTACCATAATATATAACTTTGAAGATCTTGAAATGATACCTACTGAACTCTTATGACAAAGAGTATAGAGATTCTTAATGGCTCTTATTTTTAAATATTAGCTTGTTTTCTTGGTTGTATACTCATTTTTTGCTAAGCCAAAGTTGGCAGAAAAACATGAGGTTCTTTGTGTTGATTTATATTAAAATACTCTCCAGGTATATTTACAAATAGTTTTAAAATACACTAACTTAGGTTAAAGCACAAATACTATTATTACTTGTGATTTATTGAATTATGTCCCATAATCAGCATAATGAAAGTCTATTATTTTTCAGTGATGACTTCCACATTGCAAATTTTGATGTAGCTTCTCTTTCATTTCATATAAACCTAGATTTAGAAACAGCTACAACAAAAACTGGGGATTAGGTTATTGCAAATAGATTTTTAATAATTTGATGAGTACTTTAATGGCACAGCATTCAACACAGGTCTAGAATCTGCTGATTAGAAATTCAAACAAGTTCAGCCTTATTATGGAAAGAAAAATAAACAGATTGCCAACTGTTCTACAGATAAGTTTTAAGTACTTATTGATACTTTTTGGTCTTTATCTTATGTGCAGTAGAATAAGATAAACAAGGGTTTACATTGTTACTTTGTATTATCTTGGACAATTTTCCTGATGTCTCAGCCTAATTTTAGGCTTTCAAAAACTGAGGATAGGTATACTCAACCCAAACATCTATTAGTGGATATTAAATGAGAAAACATGAGAGAAAGTGGGAGACCGTAATAGATGCTCATCACTTACAAATTAGATTCCTACACACAACCTCTCATGCTCTCCGGTAACAGATCTAGACGTAATAGTAACACTGTTTACAATTCCCTCTAAGATAATGCATCTTACTAGGTAGCCTTACAGAAGTTGAATGAGTCTTTCCAAGGTACAGAGTTGTACCTCCAAAATGTTGTGAAGTGGGTAAAATTTGTCTCAGTTTCCCTCTGCGTTTCACAATTCCTTGCCCTCACAGGAATTCAACCTCTTCCTCCTTCTCAGGCACACACTGGGATCCCTCTTCTCCATCCCTACTCTATCCAGGTGGATTGAACTATTGACAGTGATGTCACCACAGTCCGGCATGTTGATGTTTGAATAGGGAGGAAGATATCATGCAAGTCCATCTTCAACTGACACCTGTTATTCCCAATGCCTCAGTTTTCTCATTATTGGAAAAAAAATGAGTCCATAGTAGAAGGTGTGGGTTGGAGGTATGATTATACTATGTTTCATTAACTTAATGGAAAAATAGCTAGACAGAAAATATGATTATTTTAAAAGATTGGACAGGAATGTGGAAAACTGATCATGATACCTTAACTGACAATACAACTAATAAAATATTCAGTCACTTCCTTAATGTCTGTATTTGTCCTAAATCATGACCCCTTTGGAGGAAGGGTTTGTGTCTGTTTGACTGACAAATTTACTTCCCTAAATGGGACATGTAGGCACAAGACACACAGTTGTGGAATGAACAAACGTACTTAAATACACATTAGGTGTAAATATGTATAACCAGTAAAACAATGTGAAAAATAAAAATAATGAGGGATAATGGATATTTTGCTCTTTTTGCAAAATTTAAACAGTTGTATTTTTTTTTAGTATTTTTAAAGATAATAAAACATGAGATGAGATTTAAAATATACTCCAGCTGTAAAATATGAGCTAGATAGAGATAATTTGGAGAATAGAGGCCTCTTTCTGTTACCTCCAAAGTCCCATCGTTGGTAATCACTCCAAGAACTTGCCTTTAAAGAGAAAACAGGGCTTTCTGCAGCAGTGTCCTAGTTGTCCTTCCTGAAACATGGTGTGAGCCCTGCCTTGCAACCATGAGGATACACTTTCCCCTAGGCTGTTTCCACGATGAACTTACAATTCTAATTTGTTTTCTTACATCTTCAAAACCTCAGCCTCGCTATTTCTTCCCATTAAGCTTGTGCTGATGCAATCTGCTTGATGTTTTATGTGGCAATAAAGTGAGCACATTTAGATGATCATTAATCTATTTTAAAAGTTGAGGAGTGCCAGGGAGAACACTTATTTCTGTCTCATTCGGTATGTTGTTTAAGGCCAGGAATTTCTTGAATGTTTCTACAGCAACATATTACCAAGAAAGGAAAAGCGCATTGGTGCAAGCCTCACTTCATCTCGTGAATTACTGGCCTTGTAAAAATGATTGATTCTTTGAAATTAGATTCAAGTTCACAAAGAGTTTATCATTTTTACTTTAGAAATCTGCTTAACAAATAATATCCAAAAATAAGAAAACTGAAATTTATTAAGAAAATGTGTTTGTGAATCTGTAAAATTGCTTCTTAAAAATAGTACAGTAAAATAGTTTATCTTTTCTACAGGTGCCTGACTCATAAATCATGTTTTTTTTTCTAAATAATTCATACCACTGTGTTAAAGATAGAGAGTATTTTTTAAAATTGTCATCAGATAACACATTTCTTTCAAATAAATACTATTTATAAAAGATCATCAAAAAATAAGATATTCATTAAAATGATTAATTTAAAATGCATTTGAAATTAAATTGTGTCACATTTAAAAGAAAAATAAAAGATGTCAATTTGGGCTTTATCAAATAATGACATATTATCTTAAATGTTAAAATTACAGAGCTATAAAGTGAAATTATTCTGGAAAAAATTTACTTAAATAAAATGTGAATATTTTTTACTTAATGGATGACTATTAAACAGATTGAGGTATGACAGTTTTGACAAGACTTTGGTTTTATGACTACTATATGCTTACATTGACCAGTACGTCATGTGTTTAACGCTATCTTATATTAAGTGCATACAGTCTTCTCTGTAGGGAAAACGTTTATGGTCTCTTAAGTAATTACCTCCTCTATTTCTTTAAATTCAGAAGATATTGAAGTAAGAGAAACATAGCACACCTAAGTAGGTTAGTGTGGAAAATACATAATTATGGTCAGAATAAAAGTCACTCTGATCTACTACTTTCAATTTAGAGGAAGCCTATTGGTGAAGAAATTCAGTTATTGGAGTTTTATGAGAACATTTAAAATCTAGTAAGCACAGCTTATGCCACATTTATGTTTCTTGACTGTATAGAAAATTATAAAAAGAAGTTGAAAGAACAAAATTGCTATTAAGTATTAATTCTTTTATGTTTCATAAATGGGTCACTATGAAGTAAGCAAATTTCATTAAAGATCTTAATTCTTTGTTGCTTAGAAAAACATTATGAAACAAAAATTTGTAAATTTTCCTCATAAAAAATCTACATAAAATCTTTCATTCAGCGTAATGTTGATGCTGCAGAGTATTATTGTTCCATAATAATCATACAGAGAACTAGAGAGATGTTGTAATTTTTTAACGGGACTTTATTTTTAGTGAGAACTTTTGTTAGTACTCATTAATAGAATCAGAAAGTGAACTTTGTTTTTTATTTAACTTGAATTTCTATCACATTGATTGGGTGGATTGAGGCCTTTACTTCTTCACTGTAAACTTTATATTTAAATGTTTTATTGTTAATAAAGTGAATTTTTAACTTATGGTGGCTTGTCCATTTTAAGATCAATTTTGAGATATGTCTTGATATAAGAATGAGAGTGTGTGGTTTTCTGTTTTTCTTTTGATCTCTATGAACAATTCAAATATTCTTTTAAAGGGTCTAGAAGAGTAAGCTAGGCAGTAAAAAGGTCTAGGTAAAGGTAGAAAAATAGGTAAACAACAAAGAAAGTAAAAACAAGAATCTCAGGATGACATGGGAATAATTCATTCAAAAGAAAATTAAATGCTGCTGTGGTGAGAATCCCCATCACCTGGACCACATCTGTAACTGAAGTTTTCTGTTGACCCGCCAAGGCTGAAAGGCAACATTTGAGTGTTTTATCTATGTGGCCTTCTGCTCTCAGGAAAGGCTAGTGTTGTCTTAGCAACTTTCACAATTATGTTGCCAGCAGGACCCTCCCAGAATCTGAGAGATAAATTATGAGCCCCTTCCTTCCCCAGAGACAGCAGTAATTGTGAAATGTGTTACACAACACACATGCTGAAGTTCTAAGGGAGGTCACCTCAACAATTTAGTAAAATAAGGTTGAAATTTGATATATATCAGATATGAGCATGAGAGAACACTTAGTTACCAGATAATGTAGTGAGAGTTGGAGATGATTCTCCATAGATAACTAGTTTTATCTAGAATAATCTAGAAGCCTTTATTTGAAAGAGCAGGCTTTGTTTGTTAAATAAAAACTCTTCATTATATTGTCTCTTGAAAGGTAAATAGGAGAAAACTAAAATTCTACTGTGCCAATTTAAAGTATTTTCTTCTAAAAGGTTTTATTTTATGGCCAAAAGATAACTGTGAAATAGACAACTCCATGTTTATTGAGGGTGAATCTCCAGCCTGGGGATGCCTTATGAGGTCTGCAGGCAAGCAAGTCAAAGTAGGAGTGTATACAAGACTTACTGGTTTCCAGATAGTGTGTGAGTATGTGTGTGTGTGTGTGTGTCTCAGAGAGAGAGAGAGAGAGAGAGAAAGAGAGAGAGAAAGAGAGAGAATGAGAGAGAGAGAGGACACACACAGAGAGTGACTGCATGGGCAAAAACTGGAGAAATAAAAGGAACCTCAGTGCTTATTTGCACGTGTTTTATGAAGAGAAGAGGAGAAGAGGAAAAATAAGGAGAAATTAGACAAAAGTTAATGTTTTTACCTCAACACAAAGCAGAACTGGGGACATAAAGAGAGTGGAAATAACTCTTCCTGCCATATCTAAAATACAGCTGAAAAGAGATACCATCAGCCTTATAGCACATGGTAAGCTTCAAGACATTCAGGACTGACCTAGTTCCCAAAGAAGGGTAACAGACAAAGAAAATGTCCACAGAAAATGCATGCAGCCTCATTTATTTGAGGTGTTAAGAAATCCCTGAGAAGTGATTTTTGAAGATCCCAGTCTAATCATAATGACTTCCCAAATGTGGCCAATTATAAGTGTCAGACTATTGCCAGCTCAAGTTGCCATTCTGGAGTATTCTAACACTTGGCATTTAATTCCTAGTCAGGCTATATTACTCAGATTAATCATGTTGACAAAACTGATGTTGACGATTGCAATTTGAAGGATTCCTTTTTTTAGTATTTAAAGTTTTTTAGTTAATGGTTCTGGTTTTATTCTACATTTAAGGAACATGTTGACCCTGTAGTTAATTTTATTTTCTTTGGCCTCTATTCTACTTTGAATGTGAGACATTTTCATCTTCACAATCTATAATAATTCCTGGTCTGGAAATGAGTTACCCTAATCACATAGCACCCATGAAGAAATCAGACAAACTATTTTCAGAAATAAAGTTAAATTTGGATAGTTCACCTTATTAACTTCATTCCTGAATTATACTTTCTTCTGTAGTAATAGGTCAGGGAGGTTAGGAGTGGTGAGTAAAGCAAGACAAAAGAAAAGAAAGAGGGAAAATACCCTCTAATGTTTCAAGCTATGCAGGAGAACATTTTCAATATGTCATATATCCAACTCAGTGGTAATGTGAAGTATTAGACAACAGTATATTCACTTTAAATTAATTATTGTATGCAGTTGGTGAAATTGGATGCTCCTTAATTTTACAGTATAAGAAACTTCCACTTGAAAGACTGTCTTATATTAAAGTATATTCTGTTAGGAAGTAATAAAAAATATATAAGTGAAACATTAGAGTTGAATAGTTGACAAACACATGGACTTAACGATGAAGAGAACTATATTTTATGGGCTGTGTGTACTGCAAATATTCTCATATATATGTTATTATAGTTTCTACAAGTTGAGATAGAAAAAAAAAACAGAATTAAGAAGTAGCTGGACTAAGAACATATAGGAAATGCACATATATTTACTGACTTAAGTTACTATCAAACCTTCCCATGTAGTGAGTTCAAGTCACTCTTCCAGGTTTCTCTAACACTACATAATAAATTTTATAATAACATTTCATAGGAGTTCAGCTTAGAAAAATTTGGTATATTTTGGTGAGTTATTGTGGTAGTAGGGATTTTTATGACTTCTGATACAATGCAAATTAATAATCTAATACATGTTAGAGAAGGTTTTTTCTTTTAGATTTTTCTATTTCTGCCTTTTCTCTACATGTAGCCTGTAGTTGCCACTTTTTATTGTAAACTTAATTGTCTACTTCAGAAATCTGTCAAGTTCCTTGAAAGCAGGGACTGTATCTTAGATTGTATCTTTGGCAACAAATGCAGACCTGAATTCCAAGCACAGGAACTATGCATTTTCATCCAAATATGTCCTACATTCTAGGTCTCTGTGTATCTAGGAATAAACACTGATTTTTCAGCATTAATTAATACTGAATTTTAAATATCCTCCCAAAAAATGAGGCAGAAAAGAGGTAAATTGGCAAGTTTGACTTACCATACCTCTCTTTCATGGAAAATGCTTAAATTCTTCTGTAAGTCTCAGTCGGATACTCATGTAAAGAGAAGTTATATAGATAGTAAAAAATTAAGGAAAATATTTTCACTGCCTCTTCTGAGAAATCAGCACAAATCCTCCTCTCCCTCTGTTCATTACTTACTCTCTCCAGTTCCAAAGCTATAGATAAAATACACTTAATTAATATATAAAGGTATATGAATCATTAATTTATAAGAAGTAGTCCAAATAATTCTGTGTGTATTTGAAGGGAAACTTGAACAAGTATATGATCTAGTATATATATCCTTCATAAAAACACACAGACACATTCATCATATATACCCTCTAACACACACACACTTAAGTTATACTAATTACCAATAAAGAATTAAAATAATAAAAAGAATGTATGTATTATATGTATAATATATGAGATAATATTTTCCAGTGAAGAAATGTTACTAAATTCTGAATTAGTATTATTTTCATACAGGAATATTTTTGTCAACAATGAATGTCTCTGATATACATGATTTTAATATCATATTGAGATTGTTATTCAATTTTTTATTTGAATAAATAAACATATACATATATATTACTTAAAAATTACCATCATCTTTCATAGTGAGCAAATTCCAAAGTTTATCCTCTTGCTGTGAATTTAATACACTAAGCAAAATTACTAAGATTTCATTTCAATTAAGAAGGGAGTCTACCATATTTCCTTTCTCCCCTTTCCACCTAAAGGAGAGACAATGTGTAGGCTGCTCAATTATTGAAATTAATCTTTGGTATATCACAATGGGATCTATATTATCAAAGTCTCTTCTACAGACAAGACCAGACGAGTAACTAATATGGATTACTTACTCATTCATTGTAAGAGGTGAAGACAGCTGGACTTCCTGGGTCAAATGGGGACTTGGAGAACTTCTCTGTCTACCTAGAGGATTGTAATTGCAACAATCAGCACTCTGTAAAAACGCACCAATCAGCACTCTGTGTCTAGCTAAAGGTTTGTAAACACACCAGTCAGCACTCTGTAAAAATGCACCAATCAGTGTTCTGTAAAATGGACCAATCAGCAAGATGTGGATGGGGCCAAATAAGGGAATAAAAGCTGGCCACCCAAGTCAGCAGCGGCAACGTGCTCGGGTCCCGTTCCATGCTGTGGAAGCTTTGTTCTTTCACTCTTCGTGACAAATCTTGCTGCTGCTCACTTTTTGGGTCCGCACTACCTTTATAAGCTGTAACACTCACTGCAAAGGTCTGCAGCTTCACTCCTGAAGTCAGTGAGACCATGAACCCACCAGGAGGAACAAACAACTCTGGACATGCTACCTTTAAGAACTGTAACACTCACTACGAGGGTCCGTGGCTTCATTCTTGAAGTCAGCGAGACCAAGAACCCACCAGAAGGAATAAATTCCGGACTTATTTTGGCAACCACTAAGGGATAATCACCAAGAGGTGAGTACCATCGGACCCCTTTCACTTGCTATTGTTCTATTTTTCCTTAGAGTTCGGGGCCTAATACCCGGCACCTATTGGCCAGTTAAAAGTGACTAGCGTGGCCACCAGACTAGAGACACGGAGGTCAAGCTTTCTTGGAAAGGGCTAACAACCCCCGACTCTTCAGAGTTGGGAGCATTGGTTTGCCTGGAACCAGTTTCCATGTTTCCTGTACTTCTGCGCTGAGCTGAGGGTTGACAGAGAGGAAAGCCATTCAGCTCTGGGATCCCAACAACAAGTTGGTTGACCCTGTGGCCATGAGCAGAACTCTCAAAGTCATGTTGTCCAAGCGAGACTCACCCATCTATCCTATGTACCCTAACCCTTGCCTCCTGGGTCTTAGTGCCTGTCAGACAAACTTCCTCTTGCCTCTTTTCTCCAAGGCTAGTCCTGCTTCCAAAAACCACTCCCTGTCTCTGGTACTTTTCTTTTCTTTTTTTTTTTTTTTTTTGCTTTTATTTTTTTATTATTATTATTTTTTATTATACTTTAAGTTCTAGGGTACATGTGCATAACGTGCAGGTTTGTTACATATGTATACTTGTGCCATGTTGGTGTGCTGTACCCATCAACTCATCAGCACCCATCAACTCGTCATTTACATCAGGTATAACTCCCAATGCAATCCCTCCCCCCTCCCCCCCTCCCCCCTCCTCATGATAGGCCCCGGTGTGTGATGTTCCCCTTCCCAAGTCCAAGTGATCTCATTGTTCAGTTCCCACCTATGAGTGAGAACATGTGGTGTTTGGTTTCCTGTTCTTGCGATAGTTTGCTGAGAATGATGGTTTCCAGCTGCATCCATATCCCTACAAAGGACACAAGCTCATCATTTTTTATGGCTGCATAGTATTCCATGGTGTATATGTGCCACATTTTCTTAATCCAGTCTGTCACTGATGGACATTTGGGTTGATTCCAAGTCTTTGCTATTGTGAATAGTGCCGCAATAAACATACATGTGCATGTGTCTTTATAGCAGCATGATTTATAATCCTTTGGGTATATACCCCGTAATGGGATGGCTGGGTCATATGGTACTTCTAGTTCTAGATCCTTGAGGAATCGCCATAATGTTATCCATAATGGTTGAACTAGTTTACAATCCCACCAACAGTGTAAAAGTGTTCCTATTTCTCCACATCCTCTCCAGCACCTCTTGTTTCCTGACTTTTTAATGATTGCCATTCTAACTGGTGTGAGATGGTATCTCATTGTGGTTTTGATTTGCATTTCTCTGATGGCCAGTGATGATGAGCATTTTTTCATGTGTCTGTTGGCTGTATGAATGTCCTCTTTTGAGAAATGTCTGTTCATATCCTTTGCCCACTTTTTGATGGGGTTGTTTGTTTTTTTCTTGTAAATTTGTTTGAGTTCTTTGTAGGTTCTGGATATTAGCCCTTTGTCTGATGAGTAGATTGCAAAAATTTTCTCCCATTCTGTAGGTTGCCTGTTCACTCTGATGGTAGTTTCTTTTGCTGTGCAGAAGCTCTTTAGTTTAATGAGATCCCATTTGTCAATTTTGGCTTTTGCTGCCGTTGCTTTTGGTGTTTTAGACATGAAGTCCTTGCCCATGCCTATGTCCTGAATGGTACTACCTAGGTTTTCTTTTAGGATTTTTATGGTATTAGGTCTAACACTTAAGTCTCTAATCCATCTTGAATTAATTTTCGTATAAGGAGTAAGGAAAGGATCCAGTTTCAGCTTTCTACTTATGGCTAGCCAATTTTCCCAGCACCATTTATTAAATAGGGAATCCTTTCCCCATTTCTTGTTTTTCTCAGGTTTATCAAAGATCAGATGGCTGTAGATGTGTGGTATTATTTCTGAGGACTCTGTTCTGTTCCATTGGTCTATATCTCTGTTTTGGTACCAGTACCATGCTGTTTTGGTTACTGTAGCCTTGTAGTATAGTTGAAGTCAGGTAGTGTGAAGCCTCCAGCTTTGTTCTTTTGACTTAGGATTGTCTTGGCAATGCAGGCTCTGTTTTGGTTCCATATGAAGTTTAAAGCAGTTTTTTCCAATTCTGTGAAGAAAGTCATTAGTAGCTTCATGGGGATGGCATTGAATCTATAAATTACCCTGGGCAGTATGGCCATTTTCACGATATTGATTCTTCCTATCCATGAGCTTGGTATGTTCTTCCATTTGTTTATGTCGTCTTTTATTTCACTGAGCAGTGGTTTGTAGTTCTCCTTGAAGAAGTCCTTTACATCCGTTGTAAGTTGGATTCCTAGGTATTTGATTCTCTTTGAAGCAATTGTGAATGGAAGTTCATTCATGATTTGGCTCTCTGTTTGTCTGTTACTGGTGTATAAGAATGCTTGTGATTTTTGCACATTAATTTTGTATCCTGAGACTTTGCTGAAGTTGCTTATCAGCTTAAGGAGATTTTGGGCTGAGACAATGGAGTTTTCTAAATATACAAGCATGTCATCTGCAAACAGGGACAATTTGACTTCTTCTTTTCCTAACTGAAGACGCTTTATTTCTTTCTCTTGCCTGATTGCCCTAGCCAGAACTTCCAACACGATGGTGAATAGGAATGGTAAGAGAGGGCATCCCTGTCTTGTGCCAGTTTTCAAAGGGAATTTTTCCAGTTTTTGCCCATTCAGTATGATATTGGCTGTGGGTTTGTCATAAATAGCTCTTATTATTTTGAGATATGTTCCATCGATACAGAATTTATTGAGAGTTTTTAGCATGAAAGGCTGTTGAATTTTGTCAAAGGCCTTTTCTGCATCTATTGAGATAATCATGTGGTTTTTGTCTTTGGTTCTGTTTACATGCTGGATTATGTTTATTGATTTGCGTATGTTGAACCAGCCTTGCATCCCAGGGATGAAGCCCACTTGATCATGGTGGATAAGCTTTTTGATGTGTTGCTGAATCCGGTTTGCCAGTATTTTATTGAGGATTTTTGCATCGATGTCCATCAGGGATATTGGTCTAAAATTCTCTTTTTTTGTTGTGTCTCTGCCAGGCTTTGGTATCAGGATGATGTTGGCCTCATAAAATGCGTTGGGGAGGATTCCCTCTTTTTCTATTGATTGTAATAGTTTCAGAAGGAATGGTACCAGCTCCTCCTTGTACCTCTGGTAGAATTCAGCTGTGAATCCATCTGGTCCTGGACTTTTTTTGGTTGGTAGGCTATTAATTATTGCCTCAATTTCAGAGCCTGCTATTGGTCTATTCAGGGATTCAGCTTCTTCCTGGTTTAGTCTTGGGAGAGTGTAAGTGTCCAGGAAATTATCCACTTCTTCTAGATTTTGTAGTTTATTTGCGTAGAGGTGTTTATAGTATTCTCTGATGGTAGTTTGTATTTCTGTGGGGTCGGTGGTGATATCCCCTTCATCATTTTTTATTATGTCTATTTGATTCTTCTCTCTTTTCTTCTTTATTAGTCTTGCTAACGGTCTATCAATTTTGTTGATCTTTCCAAAAAACCAACTCCTGGATTCATTGATTTTTTGGAGGGTTTTTTGTGTCTCTATCTCCTTCAGTTCTGCTCTCATCTTAGTTATTTCTTGCCTTCTGCTAGCTTTTGAATGTGTTTGCTCTTGCTTCTCTAGTTCTTTTAATTGTGATGCTAGGGTGTCAATTTTAGATCTTTCCAGCTTTCTCTTCTGGGCATTTAGTGCTATAAATTTGCCTCTACACACTGCTTTAAATGTGTCCCAGAGATTCTGGTATGTTGTATCTTTGTTCTCATTGGTTTCAAAGAACATCTTTATTTCTGCCTTCATTTTGTTGTGTACGCAGTAGTCATTCAGGAGCAGGTTATTCAGTTTCCATGTAGTTGAGCAGTTTTGATTGAGTTTCTTAGTCCTGAGTTCTAGTTTGATTGCACTGTGGTCTGAGAGACAGTTTGTTATAATTTCTTTTCTTACACATTTGCTGAGGAGTGCTTTACTTCCAATTATGTGGTCAATTTTGGAGTAAGTGTGATGTGGTGCTGAGAAGAATGTATATTCTGTTGATTTGGGGTGGAGAGTTCTTTAGATGTCTATTAGGTCTGCTTGCGGCAGAGATTAGTTCAATTCCTGGATATCCTTTTTAACTTTCTGTCTCGTTGATCTGTCTAATGTTGACAGTGGGGTGTTGGAGTCTAAGTCTCTTTGTAAGTCTCTAAGGACTTGCTTTATGAATCTGGGTGCTCCTGTATTGGGTGCATATATATTTAGGATAGTTAGCTCTCCCTGTTGAATTGATCCCTTTACCATTATGTAATGGCCTTCTTTGTCTCTTTTGATCTTTGATGGTTTAAAGTCTGTTTTATCAGAGTCTAGTATTGCAACCCCTGCTTTTTTTTTTTTGTTCTCCATTTGCTTGGTAGTTCTTCCTCCATCCCTTTATTTTGAGCCTATGTATGTCTCTGCATGTGAGATGGGTCTCCTGAATACAGCAGACTGATGGGTCTTGACTCTTTATCCAGTTTGCTAGTCTGTGTCTTTTAATTGGAGCATTTAGTCCATTTACATTTAAGGTTAAGATTGTTATGTGTGAACTTGATCCTGCCATTATGATATTAACTGGTTATTTTGCTCGTTAGTTGATGCAGTTTCTTCCTAGCCTCGATGGTCTTTACATTTTGGTATGTTTTTGCAATGGCTGGTACTGGTTGTTCCTTTCCATGTTTAGTGCTTCCTTCAGGGTCTCTTGTAAGGCAGGCCTAGTGGTGACAAAATCTCTAAGCATTTGTTTATCTGTAAAGGATTTTATTTCTCCCTCACTTATGAAACTTAGTTTGGCTGGATATGAAATTCTGGGTTTAAAATTCTTTTCTTTAAGAATGTTGAATATTGGCCCCCACTCTCTTCTGGCTTGTAGAGTTTCTGCTGAGAGATCTGCTGTTAGTCTGATGGGCTTCCCTTTGTGGGTTACCCGACCTTTCTCTCTGGCTGCCCTTAAGATTTTTTCCTTCATTTCAACTTTGGTGAATCTGGCAATTATGTATCTTGGAGTTGCTCTTCTCGAGGAGTATCTTTGTGGCGTTCTCTGTATTTCCTGAATTTGAATGTTGGCCTGCCCTACTAGGTTGGGGAAGTTCTCCTGGATGATATCCTGAAGAGTGTTTTCCAACTTGGTTCCATTTTCCCCGTCACTTTCAGGCACCCCAATCAGACGTAGATTTGGTCTTTTTACATAATCCCATACTTCTTGCAGGCTTTGTTCATTTCTTTTTCTTCTTTTTTCTTTAGATTTCTCTTCTTGCTTCATTTCATTCATTTGATCATCAATCGCTGATACTCTTTCTTCCAGTTGATCGAGTCGGTTACTGAAGCTTGTGCATTTGTCACATATTTCTTGTGTCATGGTTTTCATCTCTGTCCATTCGTTTATGGCCTTCTCTGCATTAATTATTCTGGTTATCAATTCTTCCACTTTTTTTTCAAGATTTTTAGTTTCTTTGCGCTGGGTACGTAATTCCTCCTTTAGCTCTGAGAAGTTTGATGGACTGAAGCCTTCTTCTCTCATATCGTCAAAGTCATTCTCTGTCCAGCTTTGATCCGTTGCTGGCGATGAGCTGCGTTCCTCAGTTGATAATGCAGAAATCACCTGTCTTCTGTGTCGCTCGCGCTGGGAGCTGGAGACTGGAGCTGTTCCTATTCGGCCATCTTGCTCCGCCCCGCTATTCAAAATTGTCTCTGGTACTTTTCTAGTTTCTCTTATGAGAATGATTTCTAATATAAACTTCAAGACTGTGTTACTTTCTTTAGGCACCTGGGCTCACCAATCAGAAAGACATAATTTTTGCCCTAAGGCCTGTCGGGGCAGGGGACTATCTGGAATTTTAGGATCCTTTCTCAGACTAGCAGGCCTAATAAAAGCTATTCCTGAAACTAGGATATGGGGAGCTTCAGAAATGTATCCTTCCTATTCAAGTGAGGACAAAAGACGTCACTCTTCCAACCCTAGAGATCCCTTCCTTCCCTCAGGGTATGGCCCTTCACTTTGGAGGCATAACATCTTTATAGGACACGAATAAAGTCCCAATACTAACAGGAGAAAGCTGAGGACTCTAACAAGTTTTCGAGAATGTGTCAGTGAGGACCACTACATTTTTGGTCCTCTTTGTGGTCTAGGAGGACAGGCAAGGGTGCAAGTTTTTGAAAATGTATCAGTAAGGGCCACTAAATCCGACCTTCCTTGGTCCTCCTCATGGTCTAGGAGGAAAACTCGTGTTTCTGCTGCTGTGTCAGTGAGCACAACTATTCCAATCAGCAGGATCCAGGCACTGTTGTGGGTTCTTGGTTAAGAGGTGCTTCTGCTGTTGTGTCGGTGAGCGCAACTATTCTGATCAGCAGGGTTCAGGGACCATTGCAGGTTCTTGTGCAGGGAGGAAACAAACCCCGTCTTTCCCGTTCAGATGGGAAACACTCAGGCATCAACAGACTCACCCTTGAAATGCATGCTAAGCCATTGGGACCAATTTGACCCACAAACCCTGAAAAAGAGGTGGCTCATTTTTTTCTGTACTGTGGCTTGGCCCCAATATTCTCTCTCTGATGGGGAAAAGTGGCCACCTGAGGGAAGTATAAATTACAATATTATCCTGCAGCTTGACCTTTTCTGTAAGAGGGAAGGCAAATGGAGTGAAATACCTTATGTTCAAGCTTTCTTTTCATTGAAGGAGAATACACAACTATGCAAAGCTTGCAATTTACATCCCACAGGAGAACCTCTCAGCTTACCCCCATACCCTTTTCTCCCTATATCTCCACTTCCTATTAATGATAAGCCTCCTCTAATCTGTCCCACCCAGAAAGAAATAAGCAAAGAAATCTCCAAAGGACCACAAAACCCCCTGGGCTATTGGTATGTCCCCTTCAAGCTGTAAAGGGAGGGGAATTTGGCCCAACCCGGGTACATGTCCCCTTCTCCCTCTCTGATTTAAAGCAGATCAAGGCAGACCTGGGGAAGTTCTCAAATGATCCTGATAGGTACATAGATGTCTTACAGGATCTAAGGCAAATCTTCGATCTCACTTGGAGAGATGTCATGCTATTGTTAGACCAAACCCTGGCCTTTAATGAAAAGAGTGCGGCTTTAGCTACAGCCCGAGAGTTTGGAGATAGCTGGTATCTTAGTCAAGTAAATGATACAATGACAGCTGAAGAAAGGGACAAATTCCCTACTGGTCAGCAAGCCATCCCCAGTATGGATCCCCACTGTGATCTAGACTCAGATCTTGGGGACTGGATTCATAATCATCTGTTGACCTGTGTTCTAGAAGGACTAAGGAGAATTAGGAAAAAGTCCATGAATTATTCAATGATGTCCACCATAACTCAGCGAAAGGAAGAAAATCCTCTTGCCTTTCTCAAGTGGCTACCGGAGGCCTTAAGAAAATATATTCCCCTGTCACCTGACTCACTCGAAGGTCAATTGATTCTAAAAGATAAGTTTATTACCCAATTAGCCACAGACATCAGGAGAAAACTCCAAAAGTGATCCCTGGGCCCTGAACAAAATCTGGAGGCATTATTATACCTGGCAAGCTTGGTGTTCTATAATAGGGACCAAGAGGAAAAGGCTGAAAAGGAAACAAGAGATCAGAGAAAGGCCACAGCCTTACTCATGGCCCTCAGAGAAACAAACCTTTGTGGTTCAAAGGAGACAGAAAATGGAGCAGGCCAATCACCTGGTGGGGCTTGTTATCCGTGTGGCTTGCAAGGACACTTTAAAAAAGACTGTCCAATGAGAAACAAGTTGCCGCCTCACCCATGTCCACTATGCTGAGGCAATCACTGGAAGGTGCACTGCCCCAGAGGACAAAGGTTCTCTGAGCCAGAAGCCCCCAACCAGATGATTCAACAACAGGACTGAGGGTGCCCAGGGTACGCACCAGCTCATGTCATCGCCCTCACTGAGCCCCGGGTATGTTTAACCATTGAGGGCCAGGAAAATGACGTCCTCCTGGACACTGGTGCAGCCTTCCCAGTGTTAATCTCCTGTCCCAGACAATTGTCCTCAAGGTCCGTTACCAACCAAGGAATCCTGGGACAGACTGTAACCAGGTACTTCTCCCACCTCCTCAGTTGTAATTGGGAGACTTTGCTCTTTTCACACACCTTTCTTGTTATGCTTGAAAGTCCCACACCCTTATTAGGGAGGGATATATTAGCCAAAGCTGGAGCTATTATCTACATGAATATGGGGAACAAGTTACCCATTTGTTGTCCCCTGCTTGAGGAGGGAATCAACCGTGAAGTCTGGGCATTGGAAGGAACAAACTCAAGCTCCAGTCTTAAGCCTTCTCACAGGACAAAAATTTCTCTTTATATGTCACAGAAAGAGCAGGAATAGATCTTAGGGTCCTTCCTCAGACTAGTGGGACAACCCCACAACCAGTGGCATACCTAAGTAAGGAAATTGACATAGTAGCAAAAGGCTGGCCTTGCTGTTTATGTGTAGTTGTGATAGTGGCCATCTTAGTGTCAGAGGCTATTGAAATAATACACGGAAAGGATCTCACTATCTGGACTACTCATGATGTAAATGGCATACTAGGTACCAAAGGAAGTTTATGGCTATCAGACAACCGCCTGCTTAGATACCAGGTGCTACTCTTTGAGGGACCGGTGCTTCAAATACACCCGTGTGCGGCCCTCAACCCTGCCACTTTTCTCCCAGAGGATGAGGAACCAATTGAGAATGACTGCCAACAAATTATGGTCCGGAATTATGCCACCCAGGAAGATCTCTTAGAAGTCTCCTTAGCTAATCCTGACCTTAACCTATATACCGATGGAAGTTCATTTGTGGAGAATGGGATACGAAGGGCAGGTTATGCCATAGTCAGTGATGTAACAGTAGTTGAAAGTAAGCCTCCTCCCCCAGGGACCAGTGCCCAGTTAGCAGAACTAACGGCACTTACCCGAGCCTTAGAACTGGGAAAGGGAAGAAGAATAAATGTGTATACAGATAGCAAGTATGCTTATCTAATCCTACATGCTCATGCTGCAATATGGAAAGAAAGGGAGTTCCTAACCTCTGGGGGAAGCCCCATTAAATACCAGAAGGAAATCATGGAGTTATTGCATGCAATGCAAAAATCCAAGGAGGTGGCAGTGTTACACTGCCAAAGCCATCAAAAAGGCAAAGGAGAGGGGAGAAAAGCAGCATAAGCAGCTGGCAGAGGCAGGGAAAGACCAACAGAAAGGAAAGAGAGAAAGAGACAGAAAATCAGAGAGAGAGAGGAAGAGACAGAGAGAGGAAGAGACAGAGAGACAAAGAGAGAAAGAAAGAGAGAGAAAGACAGGAAGTCAAAGAGAAGGAGACAGAGGAAGACAGCAAAACAGACAGAAAGTCAAAGAGAGACAGAGAGAGAGGAAAAGACAGATAGACAGAAAGTCAGAGAAAGAGAGGGGAAAGACAGAAAGAGAAGGAAGGAGAGAGAAAGAGACAGAAAGTCAGAGAGAGAGAAATAGTAAAGAAAAAACAGTGCACCCTATTCCTTTAAAAGCCAGGGTAAATTTAAAACTTATAATTAGTAATTGAAGGTCTTCTCCATAACCCTCTAACACTCCAATACCACCTTGTTGTCAGTGTAAACACCAATTCTAAGTTAATATGGACTGAATGAGGTTTTATTAATAGCAAAGAAAACTTAAAATCCCAAACTTAACAAGGCTTTCAACAAAAGTAAAGTTTTTGCTAAAAGTTAACAGTGTAACATGTATTATCCTAATACCACACACTCCCAAAGGATTTCTCAGATAGTTTGCAAGAAATAACGAAATCTATCCTTACTTTACAATCCCAAATAGACTCTTTGGCAGCAGTGACACTCCAAAACCGCGGAGGCCTAGACCTCCTCACTGCTGAGAAAGGAGGACTCTGCACCTTCTTAGGGGAAGAGTGTTGTTTTCACACTAACCAGTCAGGGATAGTATGAGATGCTGCCTGGCGTTTACAGGAAAAGGCTTCTGAAATCAGACAACACCTTTCAAACTCTTATACCAACCACTGGAGTGGGGTGACATGGCTTCTCCCCTTTCTAGGTCCTGTGACAGCCATCTTGCTATTACTCGCCTTCGGGCCCTGTATTTTTAACCTCCTTGTCAAATTTGTTTCCTCTAGGATCGAGGCCATCAAGCTACAGATGGTCTTATAAATGGAACCCCAAATGAGCTCAACTAACAACTTCTAGTGAGGACCCCTGGACCGATGGGCTGGCCCTTTCACTGGACTGAAGAATTCCCCTCTGGAGGACACTACAACTGCAGGGCCCCTTCTTCATCCCTATCCAGCAGGAAGTAGCTAAAGCAGTCATTGCCCAATTCTCAACAGCAGTTGGGCTGTCCTGTTTAGAGAGGGTACTGAAAGTTGAAGCCAGCTGGACTTCCTGGGTCGAGTGGGGACTTGGAGAACTTTTCTGTCTAGCTGGAGGACTGTAAATGCACCAATCAGCACTCTGTAAAATGGACCAATCAGCAGGATGTGGGCAGGGCCAAATAAGGGAATAAAAGCTGGCCACCCTAGCCAGCAGCAGCAACCAGCTGGGGTCCCCTTCCATGCTGTAGAAGCTTTGTTCTTTCACTCTTCATAATAAATCTTGCTGCTGCTCACTCTTTGGGTCCGCACTACCTTTATGAGCTGTAACGCTCACTGCGAAGGTCTGCAGCTTCACTCCTGAAGTTGGCAAGACCACGAACCCACCGGGAGGAACAAACAACTCCAGATGCATCACATTTAAGAACTGTAACACTCACTGTGAGGGTCCATGGCTTCATTCTTAAAGTCAGCGAGACCAAGAACCCACAGGAAGGAATAAATTAGGGACACAACAGCACAAATGAGCTAATCATATTATTTTCTCCTTATGGTAGTGGGAACTGACATAATATATTTACATACGCAGAATCACAGTTGCTCTTGCAGTATGAATACAGGACATTTACATTGCATTAAAGATACATATTACCACATTTTGTTTGCTAACATTTTATTGACTCTGTTTTTGCACCCGTACTCATAGGTGAAATCTGATGTCTATAGAGTTTATTTTCCATCCTATTCTTGTCTAACTCAAACATGTATTAGCTTTATAAAACAAGGGAGTATTTAGCATTCTATTCTCTGAAAATGTTCAAATTTTTAGAATGGAAAAATAGGGACAATAAAGAGAAATAGATTTAGAAGTGCATACTTGAAATAAAAGGAATTTATTCAGTTAATGACTTAAGCCCCCACCACAAGAATATTTTGTAAAGACTAATAATTTAATTCCAAAGAAAACCCAAGAAAGAAATTACCAAGAAATAAGAATATAAACAGAATTCAATAAACTAGAACTCTAAGAAACAATATTTAAGTGTAATAAAATGAAACACATTTTCTTTGAAAAGTCTAAGTAAATAGATACATCTCTAAGAGCATTGATAATATGATATTAAAAAGTAGTGAGACACAAGCAGTCTTAGAAATGAACAGTAAAACATAATTATATCTACAATAAAACTGAAGTAATAAGAAAGTTTTCAGGAAGTTCTGTGAAAATAAATTTGAAAATTAGGTGAAATCCAGAACTTCCTCGACAAAAATATAGCCTTAAACTCATTCAGAAGATTTTGAAAGCACAAATAGTTCCACCATTATTAAAGACATGGAATCACACTCAGATGCCTGCATACACAAACATAGAAACAAACACATGTACACAATTTATACAGCTGTTTAAGGTTTATACTGCTTATTTTTGTTTCTGCTAATGTTGACATATATTTTGTTTCATTGCATATTTTAATTTTTGTATTATGGACTCATTATTTTTCACTGGATGTTTTCTGTGCAAACTAACTGGAGAGTTTCTTCTTCAGACCAATATTGTATTTGCTTTGTCAGTTGCATCAGAGATAAGTCCTACAGCAATTCTTGTTAGGGTTTCCTAAACTGTCAGAATGGTATACAGATGACCTGGAAAAGTGGGTGAGGCCAGATCCCTGTGTAAACATTTTTAGAAAGGATCTCTGTATTTTAAGTTACAGAATCAAATTATAAATAGGCGATAAATATATTAAATGTGCCAATGGGTTATTTTTTTTCTAGTTCACCTTTTTACTGAATATGTAACCCTTCTATGATGTTTTTATTGCTGGATTATTCAAGTGACATGCGTTCACTCTTTAAATCAGTAGTGTGCTGGATGAAGTTAGCTCACACTGGCTTGTGTCAGCTGATTGTCCACATTTCTCCCCAATTCCTAGTTCATGATATCATACTGGTAGCCTGAAATCAGCCATAGTATGTTATTGACACCACAGAATTAGCAGATGCTAGATATCAGTACTTTCCTCCTCCCCTAGATACCCTATTATTAAACCAGCAAACCACATCTTTGACCCAATGTGAAGGAAGATCCAAAATTACGAATTTTCCAGGAGATATTTTTTCTTACACAGCCTCCAAGATGAAGCAGACAAGTTGCTTTGTTATCACTCCATGGATGTAAGTGAATCACTGTTGTCCACACTTTCATTTAAGTTGCAGCCTTGGATTGTCCAGGCTTCATGAAGAAGTTATAACCCATTTTCTCTTGTCAACACAAATCTTCATTTCTTCTCCTTGGATAATTATTAAATCCTAGTTCTCCTGAACATTCCTCTCCAATAACAAGTTACCCTAAGAAAACCAAGACATTCATTTCAGCTAATGGCTCTGTTTTCCAATTTCCTCTTTGATTTTGACCTCTGGGGATTCATTTTCAAAATTAACTATGCAATTTCAAATTGATATTAATATATTGCTACTAGCATTTACCAGGGTTTTGATAACAAGAAGGATTTTATTTTATCTAGTCCACAAAATTGCCATAAACAGTAGCTTTCATCCACCCTTAAATTATAAAAGTTTTGATAATTTTTTTTAAGCATGGAAAATAAAAGGCAACATAATAAATGAAACTCTACTGTAATTTTTATTTTGAAATTAGAACTCCTGTACTTCATTACATGTTAGGTACCCAAAGGCTGTTACGAATTTATGTGACCTTTAAAACCACTATGCTATGCAAATTTGAGATGCATTTATCAGGCTTATTGCTTTTTTATTTATTAAATTTCACCAGCTAAGCTTTGGAAAGTTTTGCTTTCACTTTTGCATATGAAACTTATACAGAGCAAACATGACAATCATAATATTTTGTGATTACATCTAGTGTTCACTGTAGTATAAGCAAGTTTCCATTTCTGGATTTGTAATGCTTCACAGAAAGGTTGTACCATGATTTATTTCACTCTTTCAATATTGTTGGTTATTTCAGTTGCTTTCAATTTTTTAATACCACACACAGAAAAACTAAATCAAAGCAAACTTACACACATAAACTCTATATTTGGATCATTTCTTTGAAAATTTTTTTAGAAATGATTTTCATATTGATTTATAAATATGATAGTGGGAGCCTCTCTGGTTTTTTGTAAGTAGCAAATTACAAGTAGAAAGAAAATCACATGTCTTTATCAGCCAAAGTTTCTAGGGTTTCCTTTTTTTATTTTTATTTATTTATTTACTTATTTGAAAAAGCTTATGCTTTTTAACTTCATTTTTTTATTATTATACTTTAAGTTCTGGGATGCACGTGCAGAATGTGCAGGTTTCTTACATAGGTATACACGCCCCATAGTGGTTTGCTGCACCCATCAATCAGTCATCTACATTAGGTATTTCTCCTAATACTATCCCTCCACTAGACCGCCACCCCCCGACAGGCCCCAGTTTGTGATGTTCCCCTTCCTGTGTCCATGTGTTCTCATTGTTCAACTCTCACTTATGAGTGAGAACATGTGGTGTTTGGTTTTCTGTTCCTGTGTTAGTTGGCTGAGAATGATGGTTTCCAGCTTCATCTATGTCTCTGCAAAAAACATGAACTCATTCTTTTTTTATGACTCCACAGCATTCCATGGTGTATATGTGCCATATCTTCTTTATCCATTCTATCATTGATGGGCATTTGGGTTGGTTCAAAGTTTTTGGTATTGTGAATAGTGCTGCAATAAACATATGTGTGCATGTGTCTTTATAGTAGAATGTTTTATAATCCTTTGGGTATATACCCAGTAATGGGATTGCTGGGTCAAACGGTATTTCTGGTTCCGGATCCTTGAGGAATCACCACACTGTCTTCCACAATGGTTGAACTAATTTACACTCCCACCAGTGGTGTAAAAGCTTTCCTATTTCTTCACATTCTCTCGAGCATCTGTTGTTTCCTGACTTTTTAATGACCACCATTCTAACTGACATGAGATGATATCTTATTGTGGTTTTTATTTGCATTTCTCTGATGACCACTGATGATAAGCAGGGGTTGCAATCCTAGTCTCTGATAAAACAGACTTTAACCCAACAAAGATCAAAAAGACAAAGAAAGCCATTACTTAATGGTAAAGGGATCAATGCAACAAGAAGAGCTAACTATCCTAAATATATAGGCACCCAATACAGGACCACCCAGATTCATAAAGTAAGTCCTCAGAGACCTACAAAGATACTCCCACACAATAACAGTGGGAGACTTTAACACCCCACTGTCAATATTAGACAGATCAACAAGACAGAAAATTAACAAAGATATTCAGGATTGGAATTCAGCTCTGGACCAAGCAGACCTAATAGACATCTACAGAACTCTCCACCCCAAATCAACAGAATATACATTCTTCTCAGCACCACACTGCACTTATTTTAAAACAGCCCACATAAATTGGAAGTAAAGCAGTCCTCAGCAAGTGCAAAAGAATGGAAATCATAACAAACAGTTTCTCAGACCACAGTGCAATCAAATTAGAACTCAGGATTAAGAGACTCACTCAAAACCGCACAACTACATGAAAACCGAACAACCTGCTCCCAAATGACGACTGGGTAAATAATGCAATTAAGGCAGGAATAAATGAGTTCTCTGAAACTAATGAGAACAAAGACACAAGGTACCAGAATCTATGGGACACACCTAAAGCAGTGTTTAGAGGGAAATTTATAGCACTAAATGCCCACAGGAGAATGCACGTAAGATCTAAAATCGACATCCTAACATCACAATTAAAAGAACTAGAGAAGCAAGAGAAAACAAATTCAAATCCTAGCAGAAGATAAGAAATAACTAAGATCAGAGCAGAACTGAAAGAGAGACACATGCACAAAAAAACCCTTCAAAAAATCAATGAATCCAGGAGCTGGTTTTTTGAAAAGATTAACAAAGTAGGTAGAATGCTAGCCAGACTTATAAAAGAGACAAGACAGGAGAATCAAATAGACACAATAAAAAATGATAAAGGGGATATCACCACTGATCCCACAGAAATACAAACTACCATCAAAGAATACTATAAACACCACTACACAAATGAACTAGAAAATCTAGAAGAAATGGATAAATTCCTGAACACACACACCCTTCCAAGACTAAACCAGGAAGAAGTCGAATCCCTGAATAGACCAATAATATATTCTGAAATTGAGGCAGTAATTAATAGGCTACCAACCAAAAAAAGCCCAGGACCAGACGGATTCACAGCTGAATTCTACCAGAGGTACAAAGAGGAGCTGGTGCCATGCCTTCTGAAAAAATTCCAAACTATAGAAAAAGAGGGACTCCTCCCTAACTCATTTTATGAGACCAGCATCATCCTGATAGCAAAACCTGGCAGAGACACAACAAAAAATTAAAATTTCAGGCCAATATCCCTGATGAACATCGATGCAAAAATCCTCAATAAAATACTGGCAAACCAAATCTAGCAGCACATCAAAAAGTTTATCCATTACGATCAAGTCAGCTTCATCCCTGGGATGGAAGGCTGGTTCAACATATGCAAATCAATAAACATAATCCATCACATAAGCAGAACCAATGACAAAAACCACATGATTATCTCAATAGATGCAGAAAAGGCTATCGATAAAATTCAACACTGCTTCATGCTAAAAACTCTCAATAAACTAGGTTTTGGTGCGATGCATTTCAAAGTAATAAGAGCTATTTATTTATGACAAACCCACAGCCAATATCATACTGAATGGGCAAAAGCTGGAAGCACTCCCTTTGAAAACCCGCACAAGACTAGGATGCCCTGTGTCACCGCTCCTATTCAACATAGTATTGGAAGTTCTGGTCAGGGCAATGAGGCAAGAGAAAGAAAGAAAGATATTCAATTAGGAAAAGAGGAAGTCAAATTGTCTCTGTTTTCAGATGACATGATTGTATATTTAGTAAACCCCATCGTCTCAGCCCAAAATCTCAAGCTGATAAACAACTTCATTTAAGTTTCAGGAGACAAAATCAATGTGCAAAAATCACATGCATTCCTATACACCAATAATAGACAAAGAGAGCGCTAAATCATGAGTGAACTCCCATTCACAATTGCTACAAAGAGAATGATATACCTAGGAATACAACTTACAAGGGATGTGAAGGACTTTTTCAAGGAGAAATACGAACCACTGCTCAAGGAATTAAGACAGGAACAAATGGAAACACATTCCATGCTCATGGATAGGAAGAATCAATATTGTGAAAATGGCCATACTGCCCAAAGTAATTTATAGATTCAATGCCATCCCCATCAAGCTACCAATGACTTTCTTCACATAATTAGAAAAAAACTACTTTAAATTTCACATAGAACCAAACCAAACCAAACCAAACCAAACAAAAACAAACAACAACAACAAAAGCCTATATAGCCAAGATAATCCTAAGCAAAAAGAACAAAGCTGGAGGCATCATGCTACCTGACTTGAAACTATACCACAAGGCTACAGTAACCAAAACAACATGGTACTGGTACCAAAACAGATACATAGACCAATGGAACAGAACAGCAGTCTCAGAAGTAATTCCACACATCTACAACCATCTGATCTTTGACAAGCCTGACAAAAACAAGAAATGGGGAAATGATTCCCTATTTAATAAATGTTGTTGGGAAAACTGACCAGCCACGTGCAGAAAACTGAAACTGAATCCCTTCCTTACACCTTATACAAAAATTAACTCAAGGTAGATTAAACACTTAAACGTAAGACCTAAAACCATAAAAACCAGGATGTAGGCATGGGCAAAGACTTCATAACTAAAACACCAAAAGCATTGGGAACAAAGCCAAAATTGACAAATGGGATCTAAATAAACTAAAGAGCTTCTGCACAGTGAAAGAAACTATCATCAGAGTGAAGAGATGACCTACAGAATAGGAGAAAATTTTTGCAATCTATCCATCTGACAAAGGGCTAATATCCATAATCTACAGGGAACTTAAACAAATTTACAAGAAAAGAACAAACAACCCCATAAAAAAGTAGGCAAAGTATATGAACAGACACTTCTTAAAAGAACACATTTATTCAACCAACAAACATATGAAATAAAGCTCTTTTTTGTTGTTGTTTTTAAAAGAGAAAATCCTATTGAGTCTTTTGTTGTCAGAGAGTACATAAGATAAGCTCCTTTTCATTTTCAAGTCCAACTCTGGTTTATGCTGTCTTAGTAAAAATAAACTCTACCATTTGCAGAAAGCATTTTCCCCCATCTCTAGAACACAGCAAATGAAAATTGAAGTAACTGAAACTGAGAGCACAAAAAGAGAGTTTTCTAGGGGAAGGTATCTGTCTGAAAAAGGATTAAGTAGCCATTTGCTAAGGAGAAGAGCGGAAGAACAGATCATTTTCACCCTAGACGAGAATAAGGGAGATTTCCCCGCCTTTTGATTTTTTAAAGTTGATGTGTACCAGGTGTGAGAGGCATGTCTCAGAAAAAAATGACTTTCATTGAACTATGAGTTTGGAATAATGTCATTTAAGCCTCTTTTAATGGCATGGTTTTATAACACAGAAACTGCAGGGGCCCAGTGATTTCCATTGTAATTATAACTTGTTTGATCACATGGTCAAAATAGCCCATAATGTCCATTTCTGTGCCACACAGTACATTCCAACAAGAACAGAAAGCGACTGTAGACTAGAATCAGTCCTCCCAAGGACTCTCCCTCAGTCCAGCAAATTCCTTCATTCTTCAGGTAGCCCCAGCTCAGATTTTGTATTTCCATAAAGTTCAAAGGTGACACTGGTCTTTCTGGTCTGAGGACTACACTTTTGATGAACAAGGCTGCCATATTTCTGTCACTTGACTAGTATAGAGATGCTAGTGAACTCTTCTCCAGAAATTTAAGCTGTGCTGGGGCCATTAAAAGGGTTAAGTTACCCAAATGGGAGGAAAACACTTAATCTAATTTTTTTCTTGTATGATTAACATCCGTTATAGACACAGGCATTAGAGTATGGGTGTTCAAAGCAATATCAATATTTTGTGGAAACAGTCCATCCTACATTGAGATTTAGCTTTTTCTATATATCAATATTCCTGTTAAATGTTCAGATTATTTAATATGGTATAGAATGGATTGATTATTCATAGGAATTATGGGGATCATACTAAATCATCAAATGACAACTGCCTATTCTTATTGCTATGGAAACATTTCAGTTAACTAAATAATTTATTATTGAGTGAGTACTCTGAACACATCATGTTAGGTATTACAAAAAGATAAACAACATAAAGTCTTCAGAGACAGAGAACTCATGCACAATTAGTCTGTCAATTATCTGTTATTATATAACAAGTCACCTTAATTCTCAGTGGCTTATAACAATAAGCATTTATTGTGTTCATAATTTAGCAACAGATCGTTTAGACCATACTCAGTTAAGCAGTTCTTCTAATTGAGGCTGATTCCATGAGTATCAGTGGTCAGCTGTAATTTGGTCAAGTTGCTGTGCTTCTGGGGGTTGGCTGGCTATCACCCAGAGCAATGAGGACCACTAAACTACATCTCTTGTCTTATAAGAGTGCCCTGGCTCATTTACATTGTACCTCAACAGTGTGTCAAGAGAGAAAAAGGAAATGCAAAGTCCTCTTGAAGCTTGGACTCAGAAATGGCCCACATTCTTTAGGCCAAAGCAAGTCAGAGGGCCAGTGCAGATTCAAGTTATGGAGAAAGAGGTTCCACTCATCGATAAGAGGATCTATGAAGTTATATGGCCAAGAAGAGAAGAAAAGAATTATTATAGTCATTTTCATAAACAATGTATTATAAATAAATTTTAGACTTTGTCGCAAGTCCTGAAGACTTGCTAAATCTCTTTGTGGCATATCTCTGAGACATGTAGAAAAGCCTTGTTTAGCCTGATAAATTGGGTAAACAATTGTCTTTAGAAATTCACTGTGAGAAAGTTGATGAAACAGCTTATATCTTGAGACTAATATAAACAATTAGCTAGACAAACTTGGATTCACTTTTCTGAATAAAATGTGTGACAACATGATTATGGGTAAAAACGAGGATCAGCTGGTTTCCCACCTGCCAAGAAAACATGCCATAAGAATGTATTCAATTTCAATATTAGCTAATTGACTACTGCTATTCAAATTCCCATTTGACTAACTCACACAGTGAACTCGATTTTTAAAAAAATTGTTGATTAATGATTCTTACTGATATGCTATTAAATTAGCTACATCTTGAGTTAAGAATTGGCTATTAGTTATTTATACAACGAAGGAAGGAAATTGTCTTCAGTTTCTATACTTTAGGAGTGAAAAGCCTGCAAAAATGTATGAAACAGAAAAAAATATGTTTTTGAAGAATACAACAATTCTCATTAAGCTTTCTAGTGGTAAAATTGAATTAGAAGAAACATTTCTGGATTTTGTTATTAAATCCAACTTAATTACATAAATTTATTTGGAATATTTTGTGTGGAGGGAGATAAGACTATTCAAAGGAAATTGCTTAAATATACTTACAAATGCAGTGTTGTGTAAATTCAAACTACAGTATTTTCTGTCTTAGGACAGCTGAAGCGAGCAAGAAACTAACAGCACAGATTGATAATTGTTAAAGAAATAAAATTCTTGTAATAGGTAATATGAAAAATACTAAGGAATATATGTGCTTACACAGTGGGCCCAATTAAAACCCTATAATTTGATTTCCCAGGGGGATAAATAAAACACATTGTTCCATTGAAGTTTTCATATTTTGCCCTTGTCTTTTTCTAGAACTTAGAGAGATGATGACTTTTTTAACCATATTAAAGATAGTTTCCTAAAATAGGCATATATAAATTTTTATGTCTGGTTGAAAGGGCACCACTTACAGAGTCTGCATGTCACTGTGGTGCTAGTTGCATATTGGTGCTGAGTCCTTGGCTGAGAGCAGTTACAGATGTTGGCATCAACACACTGAGCTTACCTACTCTGGAGATGCTATTTATCTTTACAGAGGCCCCTCAAAGGCATGTGTCTGTGAAACGCAGGCCTGATTCTCCTATGTTTAGATTGCATTCATTAGTTATTTTCATTTTGTAGCTATTAACCCAACAAATTAATATTTAAACATGTAAGCTTTAAAAGTTACTTGAAGAGCTTATGTTGATGAATTGCTGTATAGTCTATGCTTCTTTCCATGTGTTCTCTCCTTGCTCCTTTGGGTGATTTGGAACCTGAAGCCAAGCAGTACATCTGAGTATATTTGCTCACCGTCTGACCACAATCCTAACCAATCTTGACAATTGAATGATTCTTTAAGATCATGAGAAATTTAGAAATGTTGAATTGAGTTTTATGCTGAGATTTTGTATTTGGTCCCCTCACACAATATCATCACCCTCAATTTTCAGAAGTTTTAACTTCTTGGCTAATCTAACACTTTAAAAGCTTGCAGAACTACTTTCTACTCAGTCATTTTTATTATTTCTTTATATAAAAGTATTCCTTTGTCATGGGTGATTGGATCAACAGAAAAGGATAACTGGCATTATCCCTTGATAGACTCAACTGAGTAAAAATCAAATCATTCCAATTACAGGGTGCCAATCAACCTTAGAATGCCCTTGAGTTAACATGAGTAAAATACTGACAGAGGATACTAAAATGGAACAAAGGCTATCAAATTAAGACAAGAATTTTTTTTTTTTTTTTCATTCTGTGATTACCTGGCTTGGACATTTCAAATAAAGGACTCGCTTATTTAATGACATTACTGAATTCCAAAAATGTTTTTGTAAGCCACATTCCTTTTAAATCATTATTATTTTTTAAATTTAGTTGTATTTTAAAACAACAAAGGAAAATATTTTGATCTCTGAATGTGATAAGATTATACAAACAAAATGCAGAACATATAAAGATAAAAAAGACATAACATTTTGATAATATATTGACTATAATTCTCAAAAAGATGCTCATATTCTCAATAGCTGTACTAATAATTATGATTCTTAAAAATGAAACAAGATTAAAATACTGAAAACAAACCATTGTATAACAGAGGGAACTCTGACTGTTTTATGTATTTCGTTCCCAAAGTAGAGATAGTAATCTTTAAGACCTTAGGGATTTGAGGAAATTTGTTACCAATCTCAAAGGAATCTTTTATTTTGTATAATTTTGTAGGCTATCAGTGTAACTTTGTTACATGGATATATTGCCTAGTGGTTAAGGTAGTGGTGAAGTCAGAGCTTTTAAGTATCCATTATCAGAATAACATACATTGTACCCAGTAAGTTATTATTCATCTCCCACCTCCTCCTAACCCCCTTTGAAGTCTCCAGTGTCTATTATTCCACACTTTATGTCCTTGTGCACATGTTATTTAGCTCACAGTTGTGAGAACAAGCAGTATTTTTCTTTCTGTGTTTGAGTTGTTTCACTTAAGATAATGACCTCTAATTCTATCCATGTTGTTGCAAAAGACTTGATTTCATCGTTTAAAAAGGTTGAAAAGGTTGAATAGTATTCCATTGAGTATATATACCACATTTTCTTTATCCAATAATGTTTGATGGACACTTATTTTGATTCTATATCTTTGCTATTGTGTAGAATGCTGTGATAAACACTTTAGATTGCATATCTATCTAAACAATAAACATAGTGAAAAAAGTAAGTGGTTAGGGATCAATAAGACAATTATCATAGCCTGTGACCCTAGACAATTAACCTACCTGAACTTCAATTTCTCTATGTTTAAAATAGAAAGAATGGTACCTATCTCATGGGGTTACTGTGAGGTTTGGAAAAGATAGCATATGTAAAGCACCCTGAATAGAAGCTGGGGCATAATTAGTATTAACTGTTATTTTCTCTATGCTTGTGTGCATGTATGTGTGTTATACATCATCAGTTTATTCTGTAGGCAACATAAGACTTCCTGGGACTGCTTCTACTGTTCCAAGTGCCCATATTGTGCCTTTGGTTATTTGAGAACATGCACTTTTAAAATAATACGTATTTTAATCTTCCTTTTATAGATAAATATTTACTGAGAGTATAACTAGAATTAAGATATTGAGTCAAGCACTGAGGTATCCACAGATATGAATCAGACTGGGAATCTACCTTGACAGAACTCAGAGTACAATAGAGGCATGTGTACATATAAAACTGCCATGCCAAGTGTGCGAGGATAAGCTTAAACAGTCACCAGTAGACAGCCATGGATACTCAAGAGCAAAGAAAGGGTAGTTCCCATTTGGAGTGGGTTTGAAGGTGTCTATGTGTATGGATGAAGGCATATGAGGGTGACTGTGAAGTAAAGCTAAAAGGTGAGCCAGCACTGGACAAAGGGAAGTTCTAGACAGTGATCATAGCATGAGTAAAACCAAAATAACGTTTGCTGTGCAGGGAGTTACAAGTACGCTTAATTGCCCCAGCTATTAGGATGCACGTCAAAGATTAAAAGGTTAGAAAGGAGGCTAGGGTCAAAAAATAGAAAACTTTGAGTATCTGGTAGGAGTGTTGACTTTTTCTTTTGATTAACTAAATATGATACCTCTTTTTGCTTTCATTAATTCCTCTTTAAACGTCCAAAATGACTCATTCAGAATAACTCAAGCTCTTTCAGGGGCCATCTTACTAATGACATGGCAGAGTACTGACTTAGGCTGATGTTTTCTTTTCAATGCCTCTTGCATTTTTTCTCCTTTTCCCCTTGTTTTAGCTCACAGGCTTAGTCTATGGGTACAGAACCAAAGTTAGAGACAAATATCGACTAGTTTTCTTGGTGTCTGAATGAGTCAGGCCGGTTTGTCCCCTCTCTGGATATCTCATAAATACCATGTCAATGGAACTCATTGGCTCAGTGAGAGGTAGAAGAACAGAGATTCTGAAAGGGGTCCAGGAACATGCCGTTCTTAGCACAGCAAAAGGCAGAGAAATCTGTGTTTAGAGAAAGCAAAATAAAATGTATTTGGTATAGTTCACCTCATTGCTTTTGTTTCCCTTCCCAGAAGTGAATGATGTGATATTTTACCAGTTTCAAATGCCTCCAATCTGATTTTTGGTTAAAGCAAAAGCAAAAAGACATTTTTTTTTTTAACCAGAAAGAATAATGATGTATGAAAAACACTTAGCTGTTCCACGTGTGCATAAAAAGTTTAATAAATGTCATTCTTTGCACATGAAAATTTAGAAGGTCACAGTGAAGGCACATAATAATCACCCTCTGCTACAGGTGATCTCAGCCTGGCTGCTTATGGAAATCACCTGGGAGGACATCAGACCTACTAACTGAGGCCTCACAACTGGATTGGGTTAGCGAATTTTAAACCATATATGATTATAAAGGCCAGCCAGAGTTAAAAGCCATTTAACCACCCAAAGCCTTTAGTTTACCTGCTGAGAAACCTCAGAGTCATTAAGAGAAGCGCTCACACTGCTGATTTAAAGTAAAACTAGACCGACCACGGTGGCTCAAGCCTGTAATCCCAGCACTTTGGGAGGCTGAGGTGGGCAGATCACCTGAGGTCAGGAATTCAAGACTAGCCTGGCCAACACAGTGAAACCCGGTTTCTACTGAAAAAAAAAAAAATTACCAGGTATGGCAGCACATCCCTGTCATCCCAGCTACTCATTTGGGAGGCTGAAGCAGAAGAATCCTGGGAGGCAGAGGTTGCAGTGAGTCGAAATCATGCCATTGCACTCTAGCCTGGGTGATAAGAGCAAAATTGTGTCTCATAAAAAATAAAGAAAATAAAAATAAATAAACTAAACAAAACAAAAAATATCTGGGCCTAGAACATAGTTCTCCAGAATCCTGTTGTTCTTTTTCCAGAGTTTGTTCTTTTCTCATACATCATGGTAAACAGGGATTTAAAAAAATCTACTTGTTTCTAACATTAAGCTCTTAATTGGGACAGTCATACAACTTTTTATATGTCAGCTACTGTTCAGCATAAAGGCAATGTAGCAGAAAAGAAAAGCCCTGCATTCAGTGAGTTAACACTTGGTAATGGAAAGGAGGAAAATATACAATAAACATAAAGAAGAAAGTGAGGAAATAAATCAAGTGACATGGGTGCATTTCCATGTGTTGGGTGGTGAATTTGGGTAGCTTTTGTGCTAGGCACTGTGCTGGATGCTTGATGCTTGCTAGACATTGAGAACATAGACATTCAAAATAATTCCCTGACACCAAATAGTGGTACTTGAAAGCTGAATGAAAATTGCCAGGAAATAAAGGCCAAAAGGAATTTCAAGCTGAAGGATCAGTTTGTACAATGGAATAAATTTATGAGAGAAAATGGTACCTTCAGAGGATTACAAATCAGTTTAATAGTACTAGAACAAATAATGGGAAGAGGCCATAGAAAAATAAACTTCAATCAAATAACAAAGGACAATGTATGCATTGCAAATGGATAAACTGCTTTTCTCCTATGGGAGTGTTTCTCAAACTATTCTGTGTTATGAATTACACCTGGAGAATTTAAAAAAACAAGATTCCACATCTATCCCCAGTATTTCCACTCTAGTGTTTCTGATAATGTTCTGCACCATTTTGAGAAATACTGCTCTAGATGATGGCAAAGTATTAAAGAAATTTAATGCGGGCAAAGCATGATTGGATTTTCGTGTTGTAAAGATTAATGCTGGAAGAAGTACAGAAGATGTATTGGGGACAGAATGATAGATTGAATAGGAAAGTTATGGCACTACTATAAGAGGGAGATAATGAAGGCCTTACTAGGACAGCACTGGAAATGAATAGAAGTAGGAAATAAGTATTTAAAATATTTAAAACTATAATTAACAGATGACAGGACTTAGAAACAGAATTCATGTAAGTAAGTAACAATGAGAGTGGAGTATACAATTGCTTGCAGGCAACTGATTTGGGAAATTGGATGGAAGGTATTGTCAGAAAAAAGATGAGTTCAGACTTGGGCGTGACCATTTCTACATTAGGATCAACTTCACCTCGGCTGTTAGTTGTACTCATCAGTTTGCATCTCAGGAGAGAAGGATGTCCAAAGACATTGATTTGAAAATTATCAACACATATATAACACTTGGATTTCATTAAGAAGATCAAGAAGAAATTATGAGAAAGGAATTATGTTTTGTGTGCGTGTTTGTGAATTTTTAAAATATACTTTAAGTTCTGGGGTAAATGTGCAGAACATGCAGGTTTGTTACATAGGTATACATGTGCCATAGTGGTTTGGTGCAACCATCCACCCATCATCTACATTACATATTTCTCCTAATGCTATCCTTCCCCCCTCCCTCCACCCTGCAACAGGCCCCAGTGTATGATGTTCCCCTCTCTGTGTCCACATGTTCTCATTATTCAACTCCCACTTAAGAGTGAGAACATGTGGTGTTTGGATTTCTGTTCTTGTGTTTGCTGAGAATGATGGTTTCCAGCTTCATTCATCCATGTCCCTGAAGAGGACATGAACTCATCCTTTTTTATGACTGTACAGTATTCCACGGTGTATATGTGCCACAATTTTCTTTATCCAGTCTATCATTGACAGGCATTTGGGTTGGTTCCAAGTCTTTGCTATTGTGAACAGTGGAGATAATTTCAAGAAATAAGTGTGTAATTGTTATAAATGATGAAAGTTGTTGAGCAATTATTTTGAAGTTGACAATTTAAAAGTCATTGGTGGCTGGGTATGGTGGCTCACATCTGTAATCATCTCAGCACTTTGGGAGGCTGAGGTACGAGGATCTCTTGAGCCCAAGAGTTTGAGACCAGCCTGGACAACATGAAGAGATCCCATCTCTACAAAAAAAAAAAAAAAAAAAATCAAATAATTAGCCCAGCATGGTAGCACACACCTGCAATTCTAGTTAATTTGTTTACGAAGAGGGGAGGATGACTTGACCCAGGAGTTCAAGGCTGCAATTGGGCTATGAGCATCCCACTGCACTCCAGTGTGGGTGACAGAGCAAGACCTGTCTCTATTAACCCCCAATAATACAGGTTTACCTATGTAACAAATCTATACTTGTATCCCTGGACTTAAAATAAAGGTTAAAAAGAAAAAACTAAGCAAAATAATGGTTACATATAATACACAGTATAAAGAAAACTGTTATTTATACCTAAAAAAATAAAGAGAATCTTGAAAAAAAATTTTAAGTCATTGGTAAAAGCGAGAAAGTGAAGAGGTAACAAAAATTTTGTGAATTGGTACTGCCAGGGAAGATTAGAGGAAGTGTCAACAAACATGATAGGTCGATAACTAGGAATGTGGGCTTCTCTCTCTTCTCTCTCTCTCTCCTCTCTTTCTCTCTCTCTCACACACACACAGACACACACACACACACCTTTTTTGTTGCTTATTATAAAAATTCTTTTTTCTTTGTATACATGTGACAAACTGAAATGTGAAGAATGCAAGTAGTATGAAGAAAAGAAATATAGAATAATGAAGATTATAATACAATAGAAGAGTAAATACTTGTGTGAAAAATTAAGGGACTCACAAAACTGGTTTGATGTCCTTTAAAAGAAGGAAGTCACTAATGTGAAGGCTTATTTTCAAGGCAAATCTCTCCAATTTCTTTTCCTAAGCAAATAAAGACGAAACAATCCTTGTTGATTTCAGACATACAAACAGATGCCTTCCACAGTTTTTTGTAGAGGTATCAGACACTTTTAAAGAAGGAAAAATAATTTGGAATTATTTACTTCAACTATCTCAGGAAGAACAAACATAAATATTCAGAATGTCCTTTGAACATTAATGTCAAAGCCTCCATAAACTTTAGCATGATATTTTCACATCTTAACTCTCTGGTTCAGTGTGATATACTTCAGCAACCTTTACTTTTATGTATGAATCATTCCAATTTCTGCTTGATGATAGGGATAAATTTAGCTTATGCATTTTCTAACGTATCCTTATATTTTAATAATAGATATTATATCCTAAAAGGACTTATGAAACTGTTATTCAATAGAAATGCACATAGTTTTAATTTTAAATTTTCTAGTAGGCATATTAAAAAGGCAAAAGCAAAACTAATTTTAATGTTTTATCACAATGTCCAAAATATTATTTCAATGTGAAATACATATAAAAATTATTACTGAGATATTTTACATTATCTTTTCTTAAAAATCTTTAACATCTGATGTGTATTTTGCACTCACAGCACACACACATCAATTCAGGTTATTCACATTTTAAGGGTTCAGTAGGTACTTTTGGCTAATTGCTGCCATATGGGTACTGCCCAAAGTTATAGTATTTACTATACAGACTGTCTTTTGTGTATAACCCAAACTAAACCTTAAAATTATGTAGTTAATATTCAATGAAGGTGCACTTTTTTTTCTGTTATTTTACTGTAAAATACTTTAGTGTGAGTAGCTGATGTGAGAAGTTTAGTCTTCAATAAACCATTAATTTTTACAAAACAATTGTTTAACACCTATGATGTGCCATTCTCTTGTTGAGTGTTTGAGATACAGGGATAAATAACACACCTACACCTACAAAGAAACACCCATTCTAGCAAAGAAGAAAATCCTATGCATATTTGTTTTGTGTGGGGAAAATGTAAGATGGCATTTAGTAAGTCATGGCTTCCAAAAAGAAAAATGAGCAGTCTAGGCCCAAGTGCTCTGGATATTCAGCAAAGAAGAGGCTCAGATTTGGCAAGACTTAGAATAATGTTTGTGAAAGCAACAGACCTTGAATGAAGACTTGAAGTATGAGTGAGATAAAGTTTGACAGAAAATTTTAACAAAGCTAATAAAATCATGAAAATGAGGGCAAAATGACATGGAATAGGAACAGGAAAACGATCAAATGCCTGGAGTCGTAGGTTAATGAAAGAAAAGTATGATATAAAAAATGGTAGGGCTTGGACAAAGTAGGCATTTTTCCTTGCCTTGAATGGAAACATATTGTGGTACTGTTCATGAAAGACTATTTAGAAAATTACAATGTGGAAATTTTCATGCACTGGTTGCCTTGAATAAACCCTTGATGGAAAAATCTCATGCCAAAGGCAATATACTTTAAAGGAAATAAAAAACTTTCAGGACTGTGGAGGCAGCAGGAGGCAATTCCATATTTGTCCCATCTCCTTTAGTTTTATCTTATTGTATGAAGATAACATAGAGATATTAGAATAATTTTTCATAGTGTCAGCTCTCTAGAGGGCAAGTTGTCACTTCATACCAAGACTTGAAAAACTGTTCTTAACATTTTGTTAAACATTTCCACTTCTTCAGGAATTTTATGATAAGAAAATAACCAGAGAGCTCCACATTGAAGAATACATAGAGATATTGACTGCATTTGTAACAATAACAAATTCTAAACAATGTCTAAGATGTAGTTATTAAATATATTTTGCTCCACTATGTGTTATTGTAAAAATAAACATAATATTTTAAAAGATTGTTGGATAACATGGGTATTTACTCATGATTTAATTCTTAACTTTTATTGAAATATAGGCACATAAAATCACACATATCATAAGGACACAACTGAATTTTTTTGCATTGGTAAAACACTCAAGTAACCAATATGTAAATCAATACAGAAATATCAACTCACCAGATGCTCCTTTTACCCTCACTTCTACTCGCATAGATTAGGTTTTTCTTCTTTTTAAAGATTTCTAACTTAAATCATACAGAATGTCCTCTTTTGTATCTGATATTTTGCTCAATATTATGTTTGGAAGACTTAATCCAAGTTGTTTAATGTAATTTACTTTCTCAATTATCATTGCTGTGTAGTATTCCAGTATATGAACATGCAAAACTTTATTTATTCATTCTACTGTTGAAGGATTTTCAAGACGTTTTAAGTTCAAGCGATTATAAATAATGCTGTAAGGAACTTGTTTTTCAGCTATTTTATGTTTTTTTGTTTCATGAGCTATATGCATTTGTTCTATTCCTCTGGTTATTGGGCTTATGAATAGAAATGAAATTGCTAACTCATAGGATATGAAGAGATGCAACTTTTGTAGCAATCAGCAATAGTTTTCCAAAGCACTGTACCAATGTTATTCCCACCAGCAGTGCCTGAGAGTCCTGGTTGTTCCATATCCTTGATATACATTTGATATTAGCTGAAACTTTTATTTCAGTGATTTTGGTGAGTAGGAAATAGCATTGAATTTGGTTTTATTTTGAATTTCCCCTGATGGCTAATGAAGTTGGTCACCTTTTTAATAATTCTGTTAGCTGCTGTAAAATCAATCATGTGAAATCTCTGTTCAAGTTCATTGCCCATTTTTCTACTGAAGTGTCTGCTTTTCTATTTTTTTTTTTTAATTTATGTATTCTGAATATGAGTTTATTGGATACATGCATTACAATTATTTTTCTTCTTGGGTTTGTCTTTTCACTTTAATGATATTCTTTTGCATCAATTACACAGGTTTGGATGATTGAAAATACAAGACATTTGCAGGTGCTCATTTAAGCCTTTTTTTTTTTTCCCCTTGAGACCAGGCTGGAGTGCAGTGCCGCAAAGTCTGCTCACTGAAAGCTTCGCCTCCCAGGTTCACGCCATTCTCCTGCCCCAGCCTCCTGAGTAGCTGGGACTACAGGCACCCGCCACCACGCCCAGCTAATTCATTTAAGGCTTTAAATAAAGGTAAAGGTTATGGTAGGGTAGAGAAAGAAAGCACAGGCAGACACTGGAGTCCCAAGAAACTTCCAGATGCAACTCCTCAGGATCCTTTCTGAGTCACACAGGATATAGTTTGTCTTTGGATTATAAACCCCTAATATGCTGAGGAAACGTGTGAAGTGCCAAGTTCTATCCTCAGAGGTATAAATAGCACATTGGTCAAAATACAAAGTCCTCACCTTCATGGAGCTTATTTATATTCCGGATGGTAAAAAAGAAACAAAAATATTTTTAAAAACACAAATTATCAGATAGTGATATGTACACTTGATAGAAAAAAAAATGTAAGCCACTGTGAATAGGGCATATTTGCTGTAGTGGGATGAGGTGCAAGGAATAAAAGCAAATTCTTTGATAATATGATGTTTGAATAGAGACCTTAATAAAATGACAGAACAGATAATACAGTTATACATGGGAAGACTTCTCCAGAAAGAATAATTGGAAAGTGCAAATATTCATGTAAGAGCATGCACGGATTTTTCAAGAAAAACAAGTCTGGTGAGTATAGAATGAGCTGGGGTGGGGTGAGGTTGGGGAAAGTCATAAGAGATAAGCAAGTGTGGAGAGATAGCAAAGATTTACATCATAGTAGTCAGGGTAACAGCTAATTGAGACTGAGAAATCTTTGTAGTGTAGTAAACAGAGGAGTGACATGATCAGACATATGTTTTGAAAGGAGTACTGTGGCTGCTGTTTTGAGAATAGATTTTGGGAGGGCAATGGTGGGAACAAATTATCAACCTAGGATGTTTCAGCGATATTTCTGGAGAGCGATAATAGTCTTTGAAATCTGGTAATAGTGGTACAGATACATTTTAAAGATAGGTCACTTATGGTTTAATGATTTATTAGAATCACTTAAGAGACCAATCAGTAATGACTCTTAGGTTATGCTGTGTGTCACCGTTACTGAAAACATGGAGTTACCATGTCCTGAGATGAGAAAGATTATGGTATGAAAATCTTTTAGGAAAAATGAGCTAGTTGGTGGAAATTATGAGAGCAATTAGGGTGATGTTAAATTTGAGATGCCCTTTAGTCATCCAATTGACGGTATGAATAGAAAGTTGGACATACGAGTTTTAAGTTTATACATTTGGAAATCATTATTTACTATGTGGAATTTAAAGGTGTAAGACTTTGTAAGAACACCCACAGAATGAGGAGAGACAAGAGAGAGAAGCAGTCTCTGGTCTGAATCCTGGGGCATTCTAGTTTAAAAAAATGAGTAGATAAGAAGAAACCTGCAACACTGAGAAAATCAGGAGGGAGGAGGAGGAGAAGAGAGAAAAAGAGGCAGTGTCAGCCAGGCACGGTGGCTCACACCTGTAGTCCTAACACTTTGGGAGGCCAAGTTGGGCAGATAATGAGATCAGGAGTTCGAAACCAATCTGGCCAATATGGTGAAACCTCATCTCTACTAAAAACACAAAAATGAGCTGGGCGTGGTAGCCCGCGCTTGTAATCTCAGTTACTTGGGAGGCTGAGGAAAGAGAATTGCTTGAACCTGGGACGCAGAGGTTGCAGTGAGCCAAGATTGTGCCACTGCACGCCAGTCGGGGCGACAGAGAGAGGTTCCATCGGAAAAAAAAAAAAGAAAGAAAGAAAACAAAAAGAGACGGTGTCGGTGTCTGTGTCTGTGTGTGACAGAAACAGAGACAGATAAAGCTAATCAAAGAAAGTATCTCAAGAAAGATGACATGACCAACTGCATGAAATGCTTTTGATAGACTGAGGAAGAGCTGGGAACTGACCATTGGCTTTGGCAACGTGAGCAGTTAGAAACATGAACTCCTTCAAATATGAGGGCAAAACATTGACTGGAATGAGTGCAAGAGAAATGGAGGAGAGGCACTGAAGACTATATAGAAACATTTCTTTTGATTTGTTTTGCTGTAAAGAGGAGCAGATCTATAGGGCAGTAACTGGAATGGATGTGGAGCCCATGAATGATCCATTAGAGGGTATACAATTTTGTAGAAGAGACAGAGATAGTGTGATCAATGAAGTAAACTAGAAATATCAGTAAGCCGAGTCTCAAGAACAATTTTTTATAAACAGACTTGTTTGGTTCAGTGAATCTGTTCTCACATTTAATACTGCACACTAAGGCCTGAAAACTCTTTCAAATATATGCCTGTGATTACATCTCAAGTGGCTCACAAATGCATTGCTGGCTCAGGGCAAAACCATCAAGGCAACCATAATTATTTAAAAAAAAAAAAAAAAAAAAAGAAAGAACAATTCTGGGTGTATGTGTGCTTCCCAGCAATTTGAGTTAGAAATTAAAGTATTAACTCAAGTAGATAAAATGATATTAAATCTGTTTTTAAACTTTATTGGTCTACAGAAGTTAAATATTTGTTAAATACTCCTTCTTCAATATAATACAAATCCTTTAGGAAATGACGTCTGCCTTTGACTGAGATTTCTAAGTCTACACCAGGGCCATGTTGTAAAATGTTCTGGTAAAAACATTTTAAATTTTAGTTCACATAAGAGTCAGAAAAGTTCAAGTAATTAAGGGTGAATAATTTTTGTTATATTCTCAAAAATAGAATTTTCACTAAAGGTTCTCTAATTGACACAAGTGATCTTTTCTGCTTTAAATGCATGGAGAAAAATAGATGAAGAAAAATCTGAGAACTAGGAGGTTTAATTGAAGAGTAAAAAAGTCCTAACACTTTCTGGGAGCTAAGCTATGAGGATGCAAAGGCATAAGAATGATACAATGGACTCTGGGGACTCGGGGGAAAGGATGGAAGCAGGGTGATGGCTAAAAGACTACACACTGGGTACAGTGCACACTGCTCACGTGATGGCTGCACCAAAATCTCAGAAATGACTACTAAAGAACTTATTCATGTAACCAAACACCACCTGTTTCCCAAAAACCTACTGAAAGAAAAAAAAAAAAAAGACCTGCCAGTGTAGTTTACCAGGTAAGCTATACATGTATAAATGTAAGAAATGACCTGGATTATCTTTACACTAACCAAAATTCTGAAATTTTTTAGGTATAATTTATACAATATTAATATTTACATTAATTTAGTGCAAATTAGGACTGCCTTTTTCTTTAAATTTATAATTTTTAATAGGTAACATTTCATGCAAACATAGATATTTCTTTTTGCTTCTTTTATGTGTATTACATTTTATTACAGAGTTTTGTTTTTAATGGTGCTACATTTAATACTTTGAATAAAACATTTTATTTAAAGGATAATATGATGAAGTGTGTGAATGGCTCTGATCTCTCACATTTTTCACATCTTTGGAAGAAATGTAGTCATTAACAGGGTGATAACCACCATTCACTTGGTGAATGATTAATTCGGATTGTAAACAGAGTACCAGAAGGGAAATAAGTGAATAAAGTCATCTATAAGTATATCAAGACAGTAATTAAAAAGTGATTCCCTTATCTCTAGTCACCAACAGTTTCCGCCTAACTAAAGTAGTTCTCCATGTCCTGTATTACTTATTTTTAACATTTCTCATGGTTATTGTTTGCATACTTCAAAAAATGCAACATTGTATAAACTTCATTGGGATTATGGCATTAAATCAAATCAAAGTTGAATATATCTTGTTTACAGGACAATTCCAATGACTATAAATTTGGGGTCATATCTATAAGACTAAAAACATCCATCTATTTTTACTTTGCAATTGTTTATCCATGGAAACACACATTTTCAAAATTTAATGAAAATGTAATCTGTTTCAGGCGCTGCTCTAAGTCTTGGAGGTATAGCCAGTAACAGAACAGACACATGTCTATGCCTGCATGAAGCATATATTCTAGGGTGAGGGCTGTAGAATGAATACGGTCAAATAAGTTAAAATAAAGTATGTTATGTGTGATAAGTAGTATGGGAGGGGAGAGAAAAAAGGAGTCTCATACTGGGCACAGATGGGTATTATCTCCAGTGTGCTTAGAAACAAATGAGAAATAGACTACAGGGAATGAACAACAACCTGAGATTAGTCCTGATAGCCTCCAAATGCAGGGTAGAGGCCAGGCTGGAAGTGCTGTGGGAAAGGAAAGGGCAACTATTTTGCCAGGAAGTTGCAGAGTTCCTCTCTGCCCAGAGATACAGAGGCCAGGAAGACGTTCTACTCAGAGCACAGAGAGTTTCTCAGCTCCCTCTTGACTCCTATAAGAGAAAATAAAAGGAAGGACAATACATTTTCTAGCATCCAGACTATTTTCACTTCATTTCTATAACCCATCTTTTCTACTCACTATTTTCTGTTTTATGTGTGCCTAAGAGTTTATCCCTGCCCTAAATTCTTCTGATATCATAGAGTTCTAGGGACAGATGAGCTTTGGATTTTTAGGTGAAATGTACGTAATGCAATCAAAATTCCCAGATTAAAATCTCTAAGGAGGAAATTTATCAGTCACTGAAGAAAGAAGAGTCTGAAGAATAAATCAAATGAGAAAGCATTTAGAAAACTATCAATACTGTTTATACAAAGGTGTGCTGCGGTTTTGAAAGAGATGGTGTTAGTTACACACATACAAAATATTTCCTGCTCCTCACTTTCCCGGCTCATAATACAGGTTCTAGTTTTCTATTACTGCATAGAAAACCACCTTAAAAGTTAGTTGAGTAAACCAACAACAATTTCATTATGTTTTCTTTTATGTGGGTCATACATGAGGCAGTACAGTGGGGATGGCTCATGTTGGCTCTGTGATAACTCTGTGATAAGCCTCCTCATTTGTGGTGGCTTCAGTGTTCGATTACAGATATGATGGGTTGACTGGAACCACATCTCTGAGGCCTTGGATCAGGCTGTTGGATGTGCTGTTCAGTTTTCCATGTTATGTCTGCTGGCCAGACAACCCTCTCCATGCATCTTTCCCATGTGTCTCCATTCGACTTTCTCATATCACGGCAGTAATGGGAAAGTTAGAAACCTTACATAGCAACTGCTCTGACGAGCGCATTCCAAAAGTAGGAAGTGGAGGTTGTCAGTCTCTTAAAGTGAGGTCTGGAAATTAGTGCATATCATTTTCTTTTATTCTCTTAGTAAAACTAGTTACTGAGCCCGCCTCAATTCAAGGAGTGAGACTATAGAACCAATCTCTCAGGTAGAGGATTGACAGGGAATTTATAGCCACATGAGGACTACAATTTTTGACCCCCTAGTAATTAGGTAGGTCTTTGTGAGTAGTTCTAGCCAGAGCTGTTTGCAGAAAGCCTGTACCCCTTGCAGCCTAGGGCATTTATTCTCCATTCAATAATCTTCAAATATTTATTTCCCTTAGACACAGAACCTGATAATATTTGAGATCTTAAACTGAGTTCCATTGCAAGTGAAAAAAGATGGAGCATAGGTCCCAGCCAAGATAATATCGATGTGTGGCATGAGTGAAATATAAACCTTATTAATTTAGGGTATTAAGATTTGGAAGTTGTTTCTAAGTATACAACCTAGTCCATCTGATTGATACATAGGCTTTGCATCTGTTGTCTTGCTTATTTTCCCAAACTACTGAGACATGCTAACTGTATTATCAAGTGAGAAGTTTCAATCATTTTTACATCTGAGAACAGATTTATTCAAGGAGAATTATTACTGCTTTCTAAACACACCACATATGGCAAAACAACCAAAATGTGATGCAAATACTTATTCCACCTTCTCTTTCTTGAAGCTAAACAGAGAAAAACTGTTTCATGCAGAATTTAGTTTTCACTGAGCAATCAAAGCATCTCAAGCAAAATTTATCTCTATTAAACTTTCCTTGTACTCTTAGCATTGCTTTATTCCTGTCAATGTCTCATAATTTATGTTTCTTCTCATTTTTTTTCTCATTTATTTCATCTACTTAAGTTTATTTATTGCAGGAATCAATTTCCAATGTTACATGTTTCAGGTTAGCTTCATATATTTTATAGGAACTACAAATGACAGGGATATTACTTCAAGTTTACATTTAAAGGTCATCTGACAAAATAAGAAGAAAAAGCTAGTCTTTATGCTTGAAGCATTTTATTTCAGAGGGAAAAAAGTGACCAATGACATTTCTTCCCATATTTTTGCAGCTGAGCTTTTTGGAGAGGATTGATGAAAACTGTATGCTCTGCTCTCTGGGTAGAAGGACCAGACAGCAACATTCATTGGGTTCACCTTTTTAAAATGTCCTAATTTGTAATCCTTAGAGCAGAGGTGAGAAACTAACAAGTAAGCCAAGACTTTGAATCCCAAATAAGGCAGAACATATCCCCAGCAAACGTTCTATATTCATGTGACAGGCAGGAGAATTTTTATGAAGAGTTATATCAGGTCAGTCAAGCATGATAAAAACAGAAACCTTGTACAAGATTATAGAATGCAAAAATTGGAATTTACAAAAGTCAATTTGCACTCAAATTATGTATTCCTTCCATAGTACTTCTGAGTGATAATCATATAGGACTTTATGGAGTTCTCATGTGATAGGAAGGTTAGGAGACCAGAAGCAGTTCATTTCATGTACGGATAGCTCTAGATATTAGAAAGCACATTATTTCATTGACATGAACTTTGCATCACTGTCAACTTGTACCCATGCATACTGTTTCCAACGCTTACCGTGATATAAAACTATAGCTCTCTCATGTTTCTTTCTAACGTCTGAAATAACCAGGGCTTTGTCTATGTGGCACTAACATGTTTTCACTATGAACTATAACTCTTATATGGAAAAAGGTACTGAGTGATTCTAATGTGGACATATATGTAACCACCACACAAATCAGTAAATAGAACCCTGCCGGAAGCCAAGAGATGCACATATGCCTTTTCTCATACCACACAGTCCATCTCCTCTAGAGGTAATTATTATCCTGATGAGGTATGTAAGAATTTTCTTATTTTTTAAATAGAAATAGATTTGTATTTCCTTATATTTCTTTTCCCAAATATGTATGCATTCCTAAAAATATGCAATAGTTTTACCTGTTTTTTGAACTTCATTTTAATGGAAGTATTCCCTTTGTATTATTTTGTGTCTTGGCTTTTTCCACTCTAGTTGTAAGACTGAGCATGTTGTCTTGTAGTACCATAGTACTGTTTATTTTGGGAGCTTTTTAGTATGCTGTTGTATGAATATACTATCATGTATTTTTTCATCCCTAAAGCCAGTGAACATGCTTATACATGTGTTCTGAACATTTAGGCATATTTGTTTCTGAAGGGATCATACCCAGTAGTGTGATTTCTCTAACATATGATATATGCATCCTGAATTTTACTAGATAATGTCAAGATATTATCCAAAATAATTATTCCAAACCATACTCCCACCAGCAGCATGTGAAAATTCCTTTTGCTCCACATTCTCTCCAACATTTGTATTATTAGATGCAAAATTTATTTTTGTTTTGCATTTTATTTTTTAATTAACTATTTATGTACTTTTTACTGGGACAAGATTCATTTTTTTTTGCTGAAGTTTTTTATATTTCATATATATATGTAAATATATACTTTAAATTCTGGGATACATGTGCAAAACGTGCAGGTTTGTTGCATAAGTATACATGTGCTATGGTGATGTGCTGCACCCATCAACCTACCTTCTAAATTGGGTATTTCTTCTAATGCTATCCCTCCCCTTGGCCCCCACCCTGCAACAGTTCCCAGTGTGTGATTTTACCCTCCTTGTGCCCATATGTTCTCATTGCTCAACTCCCACTTATGAGTGAGAACATGTGGTGTTTGGTTTTCTGTTCCTCTGTTAGTTGCTGAGAATGATGGTTTCCAGCTCCATCCATGTCCCTGCAAAGGACATGAACTCATTTTTTATGGCTGCATAGTATTGCATAGTGTATATGTGCCACATTTTCTTTATCCAGGCTAACACTGATGGGCATTTGGATTGGCTCCAAGTCTTTGCTATTGTGAACAGTGCTGCAATAAACATACGTGTGCATGTGTCTTTATAGTAGAATGATTTATAATCCTTTGTGTATATACCCAGTAATGGCATTGCTGGATCAAATGGTATTTCTGGTTCTAGATCCTTGAGGAATTGCCACACTGTCTTCCACAAGGGATGAACTAATTTACACTCCCATCAACAGTATAAAACTGTTCCCATTTCTCCACATCCTCTCCAGCATCTGTTGTTTCCTGACTTTTTAATGATCGATCACCATTTTAACTGGTGTGAGATGGTATCTCATTGTGATTTTGATTTGAATTTCTCCAGTGATGATGAGCTTTTTTTCATATGTTTGTTGGCTGCATAAGTGTCTTGTTTTGAGAAGTGTCTGTTTATATTTTTTGCCCACTGTTTGATGGGGTTGTTTTTTCTTGTGAATTTGTTTATGTTCCTTATAGATTCTGGTTACTAGCTCTTTGTCAGATGTATAGATTGAAAAAATTTTCTACCATTCTGTTGGTTGCCTGTTCATTGATGATACTTTCTTTTGCTGTGCAGGAGCTCTTTAGTTTAATTAGATATCATTTGTCAATTTTGGCTTTTGTTGCCATTGCTTTTAGTGTTTTAGTCATGAAGTCTTTGCCCATACCTATGTCCTGAATGGTATTGCCTAGGTTTTCTTCTAGAGTTTTTATGGCTTAGGTCTTACATTTAAATCTTTAATCCATCTTGAGTTAATTTTTGTATAAGGTGTAAGGAAGGGGTCCAGTTTCAGTTTTCTGCATATGACTAGCCAGTTTTCCCAACACCATTTATTAAATAGGGAATCCTTTCCCCATTTCTTGCTTTTGTCAGGTTTGTCAAACATCAGATGATTGTAGACGTGTGGTGTTATCTCTGAATCCTCTGTTCTGTTCCAGTGGTCTATATATCTGTTTTGGCACCAGTACCATGATGTTTTGGTTACCATAGCCTTGTAGTATTTTTTTGCTCATGATTTGGCTCTCTATTTGTCCATTATTGGTATATAGGAATGCCTGTGATTTTTGCACATTGATTTTGTATCCTGAGATTTGCTGAAATTGCCCATCAGCTTAAGGAGATTTTGGGCTGAGACCATGGGGTTTTCTAAATATACAATCATGTCATCTGCAAACTGAGACAATTTGACTTCCTCTCTTCCTATTTAAATACTCTTTATTTATTTCTCTTGCCTGATTGCTCTGGCCAGAGCTTTCAATACTATGTTGAACAGGAGTGGTGAGAGAGGGCATCCTTGTCTTGTGCCAGTTTTCAAAGGGAATGCTTCCAGCTTTTGCCTATTCAATATGATATTGGCTGTGGGTTTGTCATAAATAGCTCTTATTATGTTGAGATATGTTCCATCAATACCTAGTTTATTGAGTGTTTTTAGCATGAAGGGGTGTTGAATTTTATCAAAGGTCTTTCCTGCATCTATTGAGATAATCATGTGGTTTTTGTCATTGGTTCTGTTTATGTGACAGATTACATTTATTGATTTGCATACATTGAACCAGCCTTGCATCCCAGGGATGAAGCTGACTTGATCGTGGCAGATAAACTTTTTGATGTGCTGCCAGATTTAGGTTGCCAGCATTTTATTGAAGATTTTCGCATTGATGTTTATCAGTGATATTGGCCTAAAATTTTCTCTTTTTTATTGTGTCCCTGCCAGGTTTTGCTCTCAGGATGATGCTGGCCTCATAAAGTGAGTTAGCAGGAGTCCCTCTTTTTCCACAGTTTGGAATAGTTTCAGAAGGCCTGGTATCAGTTCCTCTTTGTACCTCTGGTAGAATTCGGCTGTGAATCTGTCTGGTCCTGGGCTTTTTTTTGGTTGGTAGGCTATTAATTACTACTTCAATTTCAGAACTTGTTATTGGTCTATTCAAGGATTCAACTTCTTCTTGGTTTAGTTTTGGGAGGGTATATATGTCCAGGAACTTATCCATTTCTTCTAGATTTTCTAATTTATTTGCATAGAGATGTTCATAGTAGTCTCTGATGGCAGTATGTATTTCTGTGGGATCAGTGGTAATCTCCTCTTTATCATTTTTTATTATGTCTATTTAATTCTTCTCTCTTTTCTTCTTTATTAGTCTGGATAGCATTCTACCTATTTTGTTAATATTTTCATAAAACCAGCTCCTGGATTCATTGATTTTTTGAAGGGTTTTTCATGTCTCTATCTCCTTCAGTCCTGCTCTGATCTTAGTAATTTTTTGTCTTCTGCAAACTCTTGAATTTGTTTTCTCTTGCTTCTCTAGTTCTTTTAATTGTGATGTTAGGGTGTCAATTTTAGATCTTTCCTGCTTTCTCCTATGAGCATTGAGTGCTGTAAATTTCCCTCTAAACACTGCTTTAGCTGTGTCCCAGAGATTCTGGTACATTGTGGCTTTGTTCTCATTGGTTTCAAAGAACTAGTTCTGCATTCGTTTCATTATTTAACTAGTAGTCATTCAGGAGCAGGTTGTTCAGGTTCCATGCAGTTGTGCAGTTTTGAGTGAGTTTCTTAATCTTGAGTTCTAATTTGATTGCACTGTGGTCTGAGAGACAGTTTGTTATAATTTCCATTCTTTTGCAGTTGTTGAGGGGTGTTTTACTTCCAATTATGTGGTCAATTTTACTGATAGGTCTTGACTCTTTATCCAATTTGCTAGTCTGTGTCTTTTAATTAGGGCATTTAGCCTGTTCACATTTAAGGTTAATATTGTTATGTGTGAATTTGATCCTGTCATTATGATGCTATCGGGTTATTTTGCACATTAGTTGTTGCAGTTTCTTCATAGTGTCGATGGTCTTTACATTTTGGTTTGTTTTTGCAGTGGTTGGCACCAGTTTTTCCTTTCCATATTTAGTGTTTCCTTCAGGAGCTCTTGTAAGGCAGGCCTAGTGGGGACAAAACTCCCTCAGCATTTGCTTATTTCTCCTTCACTTGTGAAGCTTAGTTTGGCTGGATATGAAATTCTGGGTTGAAAGTTATTTTATTTAAGAATGTGAATATTGGCCCCCACTCTCTTCTGGCTTGTAGGGTTTCTGCAGAGAGATCTGCTGTTAGTCTGATGGACTTCCCTTTGTGGACACTCGACCTTTTTCTCTGACTGCCCTTACCATTTTTTTCCTTCATTTTGGCCTTGGTGAATCTGATGATTATGTGTCTTGGGTTGCTCTTTTCAAGGAGTATCTTTGTGGTGTTCTCTGTATTTCCTGAATTTGAATGCTGGCCTGTCTTGCTAGGTTGGGGAAGTTCCGGATAATATCTAATGTGTTTTCCCACTTGGTTCCATTCTCCCCATCAGTTTCAGGTACACTAACCAAATGTAGGTTTGGTCTTTTCACATAGTCCCATATTTCTTGGAAGCTTTGTTCATTCCTTTTCATTTTTTTTTCTCTAATCTTATCTTCATGCTTTATTTCTTTAAGTTGATCTTCAATGTCTGATAACCTTTCTTCGACTGGATTGATTCAGCTATTGACATTTGTGTAAGCTTCACGAAGTTCTCATGCTGTGTTTTTCAGCTCCATCAGGTCATTTATGTTCTTCTGTAAACTGGTTATTCTCATTGGCAATTCCTCTAACCTTGTATCAGAGTTCTTGCATTGGGTTAGAACATGCTCCTTTAGCTTGGAGGACTTTGTTATTAACCCCCTTCTGAAGCCTACATCTGTCAATTCGTCAAACTCATTCTCCATCCATTTTTTTTTTTTTTTCCTTGCTGGTGAGGAGTTATGATCCTTGGGAAGAGAAGACACATTCTGGTTTTGGAATTTTCAGCCTTTTTGCGCTGGTTTTTCCTCATCTTCATGGATTTATCTACCATTGGTCTTTGCGGTTTGTAACCTTCAGATGGAGTTTTTGTGTGGTCTTCCTTTTTGTTGATGTAGATACTGTTGCTTTCTGTTTGTTAGTTTTCCTTCTAACAGTCAGGCCCCTCTGCTGCAGGTCTGCTGGCGTTTGCTGGGGATCCACTCCAGACCCTGTTTTCCTGGGAATCACCAGTGGAGGCTGCAGAACAGCAAAGACTGCTGCTTGCTCCTTCCTCTGGAAGCTTCGTCCCAGAGAGGCACCCGCCAGATGCCAGCTGGGGCTCTCCTGTATGAAGTGTCTGTTGACCCCTGTTGGGACATGTCTCCCTGTCAGGAGGCATGGGAGTCAGGGACTCACTTGAGGAGGCAGTCTGTCCCTTAGCAGAGTTTGAACTGGGAGATCCCCCAGCAGGCAGATCCACTGGGAGATTTGCCAGCAGGCTGGAACATTTAAGTCTGCTGAAGCTACACCCACAGTTGCCCCTTCCTCCAGGAGCTCTGTCCCAGGGAGATGGGACTTTTATCTATAAGCCCTTGATTAGGGCTACTGCCTTTCTTTCAGAGATGCCCTGCCCAGAGAGGAGGAATCTAGAGAGGCAGTCTGGTTACAGTGACTTTGTGGTGCTGTGTTGGGTTCTGCCTAGTCCGAAATTCCTAGAGGCTTTGTTTACACTGTGAGGGGAAAGCTGCCTACTCAAGCCTCAGTAATGGCAGATGCCCCTCCCCTCACCAAGCTTGAGTGTCCCAGGTCGACTTCAGACTGCTGTGCTGGCAGTGCGAATTTCAAGCCAGTGGATCTTAGTTTGCTGGGCTCTGTGGGTGTGGGATCTGCTGAGGAAGACCACTCAGCTACTTGGCTCCCTGGCTTCAGCACCCTTTCCAAGGGAGTGAATGGTTTTGTCTCTCTGTGTTCCAGGTGCCACTGGGGTAGGGAAAACAACAACGACAACAAAAACACTCCTGCAGCTAGCTCAGTGTCTGCCCAAAAGGCTACCCAGTTTTGTGCTAGAAACCCAGGGCCCTTACGGGGTAGACACCAGAGGGAACCTCCTGGTTTATGGGTTGTGAAGACCATGGGAAAAGCATAGTATTTGGGCTTGGATAGCACTGTCCCTCAAGGCATGGTCCCTCACAGCTTCCCTCGGTTAGGGGAGGGAGTTCCCCAACCCCTTGCACTTCCCAGGTAAGATGACACCCCATCGTGCTTCTGCTCACCCTCCATGGGCTACACCCACTATCTAACCAGTCCCAATGAGATAAACCAGGTACCTCAGTTGAAAATGCAGAAATCACCCGCCTTCTGCATTGGTCCTGCTGGGAGCTACAGACTGGAGCTGTTCCTATTCAGCCATCTTGCCTGGGAGCTCTAGATGTAAAATTTCTACCCAATATATATTTCTACCAATAGACAGTAATTTTAGTTTGTATGTCTGTGGTAATTACTGAAGTTTAGTATTTTTTGCTTTGATTTGCTATTTTAATTTTTGTTATATTCTATTTCTTTATTCTATATAAAATATTTTTAAATGAGAGCAACTTTCATTTTTATATATAATCTACTCTTCAATTCTTTAATGTCCATTAAATTATATAATTTTTTAAGATCCCTTCATCTATATGTATTTTAGATTGGCACCTTCTTTATAATACAGGACTGACAATAAAATTCAATATTCTTTATGTGATCTGAACAATGCAGAATAAATCATAGTTGTAGTTTTAGATTGGCATTAGTAATCTTAGCTGCTTTGTTAGCATGTTATAATTTATTCCACAGCATTGAAAGCCAGTGTTCCGTTGAGCTTGGTGGCATTCTTATAGAGTAATCTGAACAGGTGGGTTGATTTCTCCAGCTCACTAAGGTCAATTAGTGGTTGTTATAACCTACCTACACATTGAGTACAAATGCTTTTCTCCTTTATTTGAGAAATATATTTGAAGCATGGGTATTTCTTCTCCTTGGCCAAAGGAAGAGTCAGTAGAAGTGACAATTTTTTGACATGTAGAATTTGAGCAAATGTTAATAGGACGATAACTGAGTCTCAATATGAAAATTTTAATGAGACAATGTTTCATATGTCAAAAAGCTATACATTTCACATAAAAATAATTCTACTAAGTACATAATGTTTTGATTCTCACCACCTAATGTAATAATAACATTGAACAAATATGTTTCATGGGATGTAATTATAAACAACTTAATTTTCAATTCCCATTCTTGCTTAAGTTTATCCTGTAGGGTTAATACCCTCCACCCCTGATAAAATTCAGTAGAGTTTCAGGACTTTTGTGTTATTTTCAAGAATTAACAGCAATTTATATAATTAATATATCCATGAGTATAATAATCAAACTTTAACCTGCTTGATTCCTGTTTCTTTTACATTACAACCTGATCCCACCACTGATCAGAAAGAAATGCAGGTGGCAGGTTTTCTCTTTCCCAGTTTATAATTTAGCTCTTCTCCTGCATCTTCCCAACAGTGATTTCTGATTCTTCCAGAGTCAATAAGAGAGAGGAAATGAGAGAAGAAAATGGGCAGGAAAAGTTCTCACTTAAGTGTGAATGATTGTAATTACTTATTACAATCATTATTATTGCAATTAATAATTATTGTGAATAATTATAATGCTCTGAGTTTTGAACATATGTAAAGCTGACATTATCTTCTGCAACAATTTCCTGTGTTCTTAGAAGAGTTTACTACTGCAGTTCCCTTGATGCAGATGGTGTATTCTCCATTGGTTATCTGCTTAGGGGTGCACTTTCCCATCTTTCTGTTGAGTTCCAGTTGACTCCTTTGGACAAATTTCCTTTAAGAAGTTTCCAGTTGGATTTTTCTTTTGTGCATAGAGTCCACCCCTGGAATATTCACCTTCAGCTCACCATTAGGACTACTGGTATCAGACTTGGACTTCCTCTTGGGTGAAAGCACGCCTCCACCAGCCTCTTAACCTTTAGGCTTCCAAGGCATAAATTAGACCACTGTACTGTGTACAAAAAACTATCTGTGTGTTTCATGGAATGATTATTCCCTACTCTTGAGGAGAGGAGCAGACACTATTCCTTCCACTTTGGAAAAAAACTCACAGCACCCAACGTCTCTCTCTGTCTAAAAATTCTTTGTTCACCATTAACCTCCTCACTCTTTTATACTCTTAACATGGGTGAAAGAGGATTCTACATTGGAGTGAGGTATATAATATTTTAGAATTTGAACAAAAATAAGATTAAAGAAGTTTATTTAAGCAATCAGAAACCAAAGCACATTGTGGGCTTTATTTTTTATTCCAGCTAATATTTACTGCATGTCTGCTATATAAGGCACTGTTTTAGTAGCTGGGATTCAACTTTGAAAATGAAACAAAAAAAAATTGTGTTTCATCATAGAGCTGTGTTCTAATTTGAATAGAGAAGTAACAAGATGAACAAGTAATGTATGTTAGATAATAATAAATGCTAAGATAAGAAAATGTTAGTGAGAAAAATTTAATAATGGGTATAGTCAATAATGGTGGTGTAATTTTAGATGTACAGACCAGAGAATACCTCATGGGAAGCTAATGTTTGAACAATAACCTGCAGAAGATGAAGTAAGCCATGCAGTCATTCACGTGAAGAGGAATTCCAGGAAAAGTGGTCAGACAGGGCAATTGCCCTGCACTGGAAGTGGAAGCACTTTTTACTTTTGTTAAGGAAGAAGAAAGACCAGTGTGGTTGAAAGGGAATGATCCAAAGGAAAAGTAGTAGGAAATGAATTCAGAGGGGAAAGTGGGGGAGAGGGTTAGATTGTTTAGAGATGTAGGTCATCTAGAAAACACAGGCTTTTGCCCAAGTGCAACTTGGGACCGCTGGAGCTTTCAGAGTGGAAGAAGAAGATCATCTGGATTATATTTCAGCAGGATTATTTTGTGTCTGTGTGAAGAGTAGACTATGAGATGAGGAGGGGCAATGGCAGAAGCCAGAGGCCATTTCTGAGGCTACTGCAACCATCCAAGCAAGAGGTGATGGTGTCTTGAAAAGAGTTGATCATCGTGGAAGCAGTAAGAGGTAGTCAGGATGTAGGTGTATTTTGAAGAAAAGTTTACAGGAATTGCTGATGAATTAGATATGGTGTGAAAAGCAGAGATAAGTCAAGATAAATACAGGTTTTTAGCTTGAGAAATTGGAAGAAAAAGCTTTTCATGAGTGAGATAAAGAAGACTGAGAGAGAAGCACATTTGGAATGGAATAGTAGGGGTTTAGTTTTGGATATATGAAATTTGAGATATTACTAGCATTTATCACCTTGATTAGAAATATCAAGAAAGCACTTGGTTACAAAGTCTGAGGTTAGGGGAGACATTCAGGCTTGAGACATAAATTATACTCCTGTTAAGTTGAGAGTCCATAAGTGCTATTTCCAATATCATTCCTAAAATTACAACAGTTTTTTAGACTTAAGAAAATTTTAAAGGTTTTTTAAAAAATTGTGTACACATGTATATACACATTTAGTTCTTTTATTAAAATTATGTACATCCATAAATATATATAAGTAGGGGCTGAGCAATAGTATTTGGCATCTGCTGGATTGTTTTAGTACTTTCTGAAAAAATAATGTCCTATTATAGAACACTCCACTTATTCTGGATTTCACTTTGGCCACCAGTTTTTCTTCGTTTTTTTCTACATAGCAATCACTACTCTAGTCTATGTAAGTCATGGCTGTAATGGTTAATATTGAGTGTCTACTTGATTGGATTGAAGGAAGGAAAGTATTCATCCTGGGTGTGTCTGTGAGGGTGTTGCCAAAGGAGGTTAACATTTGAGTCAGTGAACTGGGAGAGGCAGACCCACCCTCAATCTGGATGGTTACCATCCCCTGGGCTGCCAGCTTGGCTAGAAAAGGCAGGCAGAAGAAGGTGACTGAGCAGACTTGCTGAGTCTTCCGGCCTTTCTCCTGTATTGGATGCTTTTTGCCTTGAACATCAGACTCCAAGCTCTTCAGCTTTTGGACTCTTGAACTTACACCAGTGGTTTGCCAGGGGCCCTTGGGCCTTTGGCCACAGACTGAAGTTTGCACTGTCAGTTTCCCTACTTTTGAGGTTTTGGGATTCGGACTGATCCACCACTGGCTTCCTTGGTCTTCAACTAGCAGACAGCCTATCATGGAACTTTACCTCTTGATGGTGTAAATCAATTCTCCTTATAAGCTCCCCTTCATATATACATAGATCCTATTAGTTCTGTCCCTCTAGAGAACCCTGACTAATACAATGGCTATTAAATTAAAAAATCTGATGGTGTCTCAGGCAACTCGTACTCTCTTATGGAGGGCCAGTGCTGTCTGAATCAAAGTATAAACTATTCTCTCTCCTGTTCCCTCAGGGTAATGCAGATGACAGGAAGAAATAGCATTTGAAAAAAAATACATGCTTGAAAAAGTGGAACAATACTAACCAGTGCCTAAGAAGGGCATAAACCTGTCTGCACATTTTACACTTCAATGGATGTGAAATAATTACATCTTATGGAATCAGAATTTTAGAGTTCAAGGAAATATTAATGGTCTTTCAGGCCACGAATAAGAAAACTGAGGATGTAAGTGATTTTATCAAGTTCTTGGGGGCTGATATCTAGCTGAGCTAAGAGTTAGGTGTTCTCCTTCTGATCTTTCAAGCCAGTGCTTTTAAACTATACTGCAATGAACACACCAAATAGTTTTCTCTCCTGAACTTCCAAACTCTGGGATTAAGGGCAAAACTCAGTACTTAGGTCTTAGTAATTTGTATTAATGGAGTCTCAAACAGTACTGGAACACAATACACACAGAGTACATTATAGTGGAAGTTTGTTTCTTCATGACAGAGTTGTACAAACATCAGGACATAAGGTGATTAGAGAAAGGTAAAAGCATTCTATAAGAAAAGGTGGGCAAGTTATAAGCACATGGTCTTAATAGCTAATAAAGATAAAGGAAATGAGAAGTTATTCATTTATTTAGTGGAACAGACCTATTCCATTTACTGCATCCCACGGTCTGGGTATTCTGACTAGTACTACAATGCATGCTACAGTTTGAGGAAGTACCTTGGCCTTGGCCCTGCCAACAGCTACCCATGCTTTCCTGTGAAAACTACTTAACTTGCCCAGGCCTCACTCCCCTTACCTGCAAATAAAAGGGTATAGAATATTCTCCACAATTTCTTACATCTTTATGACCAAGAAGATCTTGACTTATATCTCAGCTGGAATAAACTTTAGACAGGCTTTCTTCTAACTCTGGGCCTTGACCATCTTTTTTTAGACCATTTACTTAGAAAGCTTTTAATTGTAGATTTTCCTCTGCCCTCTTTGAGATATCTCTTTTAAAGCTTTTTGACACATTTTCAACCCAGGAATGTCTTTCTCAAAGACTTGCAAGCCATCCCTTTAAAATGTATTCATCAAGAAAGATAGTATCCCTATCATTCTGTGGGAAGGTAGCAGCCTAACTTATAGGTGCCTTCTCCAAATTGTAACACTACATCCTGGCATAGATGGGAGAAACTTACTTTTCCTTTGGTCAAGGCCAGCCAGCAAACCCAGATGGCCTTTGATTTCTCCCAGCCCAGATCTTAAAAAACTCCCACCCTTTGTTTCAGAGAGTTGGGCTCAGACTAAGTTCTGACCTCTCTCCCTTATTTCAGTAGCCTTAAATAAAGGTCTTTTTTACTTATTTAACTTGGTATTGGTGCAATTTTTCTTTAACATTTATTTTTCCATGTATCTTGGAATCAACATGACAGGAAACATTATAAATAATGGTCTCATTGTGAGTACTTCCCAGCTAATCAATTAATTGTGGTAATGTATCAATTTTGATGGTAAAATTATTATTAATAATAATATGGGATTAGAACAAATTAGGGACTGTCTTTTTTGAAAAAAAAAACGGTGGCAAGAAATGGAAATATACTTTTTTTCTTTAAAGAGATTTTGTTATTGAAATATCTGAACTACAAGTTAACATTAAATAATCACGTATCTCTAGTTGATTTCATCTTGTGCAATTTCTTTTAACTATTAAGTGGGGCTTCCATACCCACTTACCATTTTCACTTCTGATACTCTATTAAAATACTAGATAACAAATACAAACCAGGTAAACACATCAGAGAGGACATCAGAAGATGATTGCTACAAATCATTGGAACATGAGAAGGGGTGGTAATGGGTTTAGTTAAAAGGAAGAACCTTCAGTATAAAATAGTCTTATAGTAAGATTCTCTTAACAAAGGAACTGCAGCTCTGCTTTTCAGAACTCTGGAAAGACTCAGGGAGGATCTAAAAACATCCTACATGATTAACGGAATGCATGAGATGAGCTGGAAGGAGGGGGAAGAAGGATTCAATGTTCCATCTCTCAACTTATGACAGAGGATCACAACAATTGAGTGTTCATTGTTGAGATACTGAGATCATCTTAACAGAACTGCTGGTCTTCTGCCTAATTATCTGCCATTAAACTTTCACAAATAGATAAGCCCTATTCAAACACACACAGAACTTTCAATAGCTTTTCGTTGCTTCTTTCTTAAATACAATTGCATAACCAATTGCACCATATGTTTAAGAAAATTTTGCAACATAAAAATGAGAGACCAAATAATTAAACATAAAATTATTATTTGAAAAAAACTATGATTGTGAAGAGAACATAACATGAAAGACATTTTAAGTATTCTGATAGAGATTTGGGATGACATTCATTATTTTAAGACCAGCATGTGATGAAAAGTATGTCAAACAAATAAAAACCAAACAAAAAAGAGCCCCAGGTGAAATAAAATTTGATTCTGCTAAATAATCTGAGAATGTTTTTTAATAGGAATGGCATGAGATAAAGTTAAAGAAAGATCCAGAAAGTAGAAAACAAAGAAAATATGGAGAAAATGTGAAGTTCAAAATCTAACTAATAAAGATTTCAGAGAGAATTAAAAAAATGGAAAACAGAATCATTTCACAAAAATACAATAACATTTTCCAGAACTGAGGAACGAAGTAATAATCTTTTTAAACTGGAGAGAAATCATGAATGAATGAACCAAAAACATGTATCTAGATGCACCCTCATGGTATTTTAGAAAACAAAAATTAAAGGGAATTTTTCAAGAAAAGTAAAGCAGGTCACACACAAAGGACTGCAAATCAGACTGGTAACAGTTTTCTAATCAATACTCAAAGTTCCAAAAGGCACAAAGCAGTGTTTTCAACCATCTGAGGGGTTTAATTTTCAACCTACAATTATATCCTTAAAATGCATAGCAAACTACATAGTATAACTTCAGATAGAAGGCATTTTCAGACGAAGACCCAAAAAGTTTGTCTTCCTGAGACCCTTTTCTAAAAAGCTATTTCAGGATATATTTCTGCAAAATGAGGCAACACACCACTGAAGAAGAAAACAAAGCCTTCATAAAACTGTTGATGCAACTAAGGAGAATAATTAAGGGAACTTAGTTAGGTCAAGGGAGCTTAGTTAGGGTCTCAGGGAAAAGGAATACTGGTAAGCCTTAGTGGGAAGCATTAAAAGCATTTAAATATGCAAGTGCAATATCTGGGAGAATCATAAAGTAGATGATACAATCTTCAACAACTAAAAAACAATAAAATAATTGTTAATAATTGTGAGGTGAAGGAAGGGATATGGAAAGTCATGCAAGAAGGTAAATTTTCATTGTCTTTTATGGAGGTGACACAATCAATAATGTTTAATATTGAAACATTCTGTTATAAAAACATAAGTTCTGGTTATTTTGTTCATATATAAGTAGGCACACACACACACACACATGCATATATTTTTCTTTTTTCTAAGAAAAATAGTTAGCCAATAATAAATAGTAAATAAATCAGTTAGCCAATAATAGGTATGTGGTGGACAATGAGTGGTTTATAAATTAAGTTTCAGTCTAGTTTCTTTTCTCAAATACAATTAAGATTAAATAAAATAATTAGGTTGCCTTAGCTTAGGTGCCTAGAAAACATACTGAGGCAAAGTTTACATATTAGTGTCTTATTTGGAGTGCAGACTCTTAGCACCAAAAGTAATTTAAAAAATTGTGAGGCAAGGAAAGACAGGAAACAAATATACCCCATTGCGCCCAAATATTCAGTAAAATACAACTGACTGTACAACTCTGCCTATCATCCTTGAGCTGTCACTGGAATACTGTGCCTTGAAATAGTTAAAAGGAAGAAAAAGTATGAAAATTATATGCTGGATCCTTCCTGTCTCTTGTCCCTCATTAGTCACGTTTGTCCCATGGGACATTTATCTTCCTGTACATCCAGGTTATATGAATCTTTTTCTCTTAGAATCTGAAGCCTCCAAGTTTCAGCTGGTTCAGACCTGGGCACTGGCACAGCTGTGACTCATGCTTCAGGGGTGTGACCTACACTATGCTGAAGCCAGGCCATCACTGGGGAAGGCAGAAGCTACCAGTGAAGTTAAAAGATGAAACTACAGTAATGCAAGATGCAGCAGAGACTCTCCATTGAGCAAATCACATAGGCCTACGAGCTGGTAGGCAGAGGAGGCACACCAATATAGGGAGTATATATGTCCATGTTGGAAAGGGTAAACCACAATCTCCTCCAAGGTATAAGGGGCTCATTACTGTAACTGACCCAGTTCAGCCACTGTGTTTCCCTCAGTTGTGCCATAAGGAGGATTCAGCATCTGTGCTTCCTGCTGGCAGAGCTGGGTATTCAGAAGTGGCAGTAACTATAGCAGACTTGAGAAAAAGTCCAGGTTATTGAACCCATACATTGTCTCATTCCTGCCACCTTAATTATTCTCCTCATTGGCTCTTCAGAACCACCAAGATGAACAAAGGGAAAGTCCGGCAGAAATTCCATAAGGTGGGCCATCTTGTTCAACTGACTGCTGAGAGATTTGGCTGTGGAGGATTTTCTCCAATGTGCTTTAGTGTGAGACCAAAACATCTGCACTTTTAGTGATTACTCACATAGATCCATCTGTATTATACCTCTTCTTCACACTGCCTTGTCTCTGATTTTCCAGTCATGTGTCAGGCTCTGCCTAAAGAGACAAGTCACCTACTGGTTTCAGAACTCAGAATATGCCTTTGCCTTGGGCCACTTCTGCCATACAAGGTGGGCAACCAAGTATACTGCTTACAACTTTGCATCCCCCTCCACCCCTGAGGAGGATTCCTCTTTATACTTTCATCTGGGGCCATCTCTGAGTTGGTCTGTTATCAATCAGCAGCAGGATGGTGGCAGATGTCGAAATATCATGACGACCAATTTGCAAAGTAGGCTCCAGTCCTTGACTCACTTGGATATAAGATGGAGAAGCGTTGATACAACAGAATTAGGTGACGTGGGAGTCTGGATGACTTGTTTATGTAATTTACTTCTGTCTTCTTCGTTTGCTTGGGGTGGATCCTCAAGAAATACTTCCATCCTAGTGAATTGGTGCTGCACTTACCTGACCTTTTGTCCTGTGGCCTTCCACTCTAATGTCATGAGACAGCAGCATCCCCACATTCTTTCTTCTTGGCTGATTAGGAAGATAGAACTTCTATGTGCCTAGTCGGGACATAAATGATTGTCCAGGCATAATGGAGGGCCAGATAAACCCTGGTTCTCAAACACCATTCTGGAGGCTGTGGCAGCTAGTTTAACAGGACATGAGGCAATAATAGCTTCAGCTGAAGTTCTTAATTGAGCAAGTGGTTGAAGTTGGGTGACTGTGAGAAGATACAAGGAGATAAAAAATTGGATTTGTCCTAAATCTTAAGAAATTATACGTATTATATTTTTAGTTTTAGAAACAGTATTTATATCTACTGATCTACCTACCTATAGACTTCTTTATCCATTTGTCCATCTACCCATTTTTTATTGATACTTTAATTTGTAATTATTCATAGAAAGATGTCTAGAGAGATGTTATTAGTGTTTGCTTCTTGAGATGACTTTAGGGAGAATAATAGCATTGGATGTGAAGAGGAAATCTTTATTCTTATTTTATATGTTTTGGTACAAGTTGAGTTGCTCATATTATTTTACATTTATGAAGTTTATTTTAAAATTTTTGTCAAAAGAAATTACTGAGCAAAGAGATTTTGGCTCCCATATTTTTCTGAATAACATCCAGGGTTTCTTTTTTTAAAAACAATGTATATTATGCAAACTTTAAGCAGAAAAATATGCTACAATAAGAAAAAAAATATGTATTTTCTCTTTCTATATCTTCCCCCTCCCAATGTTTTTCTTGAGTCAAAGTTGAGGAACTGGATTCTGGATGAATGCTGTAATATCAGTTAACCACAACTACATATAGTACTTTAAAAGATAATTAGCAATTGTGCTGTCCGTAATCATTGTATTCATTCTTTCCATATTCAAGTTTTAAAGGACCATTAGAAATGTGAATGCGCTTGGCTTTTTATGGAATGATTTAATAAGGGTCTCTAACAAGCTTAAATTCAATTACCAAGGTTTATTTCCATTATATTACCTTCTGTTTTTTGGTTTTAGATAAACAGAATCGGTCACATCAACTACTTTTACATCTACCAAATTTACTTATTTACATTCGCATAATGATTTTTTTTTTTTTTTTTTTTTTTTTTTTTTTTTTTTTTTTGAGACGGAGTCTCCCTCTGCCACCCAGGCTGGAGTGCAGTGGCCGGATCTCAGCTCACTGCAAGCTCCGCCTCCCGGGTTCACACCATTCTCCTGCCTCAGCCTCCCGAGTAGCTGGGATTACAGGCGCCCGCCACCTCGCCCGGCTAGTTTTTTGTATTTTTTAGTAGAGACGGGGTTTCACCGTGTCAGCCAGGATGGTCTCGATCTCCTGACCTCGTGATCCGCCCGTCTCGGCCTCCCAAAGTGCTGGGATTACAGGCTTGAGCCACCGCGCCCGGCCTCCATAATGATATTTTGCAAAAACAGTACAATGGTAGTCCATTTGCTATTACAAATAAAGGTCACTTTGAAAGTTTCCGTAACAATTTTCTACACTTTAAAATGCGTACACTTGCTTTTTCGTCTGGTATTTTTTTCTGTCCTGTTAATGAAAATATCAACTAGAGCAGGGGTGCCCAACCCCTGGTACGAGTTCATGGCCGTTTAGGAACCCAGCGACACAGCAGAAGGTGAGCGGCAGGTGAGTGAGCATTACTGCCTGATAGCTTCACCTCCTGTCCGATCAGTGGCAGCATTAGATTCTCACGGGAGTGCCAACACTGTTGTGAACTGCACATGTGAGGGATCTAGGTTGCACATTCCGTATGAGAGTGTAAATCCTGACGACCCGGGGTGAAACAGTTTCATCCTGAAACCATCCCCACTCCTGGTCTGTAGAGAAACTGTCTTCCACAAAACCAGTCCCTGGGGCCAAAAAGGTTGGGGACCACTGAATTAGATGGTTCTTTTAGTCTAGTCTATCATTATTATTCCAATAATTGTCATCATGGTTATTTTTTTTATTTTTATTTTTTTTATTTATTATTATTATACTTTAAGTTGTAGGGTACATGTGCATAACGTGCAGGTTTGTTACATATGTATACTTGTGCCATGTTGCTGTGCTGCACCCATCAACTCGTCATTTACATCAGGTATAACTCCCAATGCAATCCCTCCCCCCTCCCCCCTCAACATGATAGGCCCCGGTGTGTGATGTTCCCCTTCCTGAGTCCGAGTGATCTCATTGTTCAGTTCCCACCTATGAGTGAGAACATGCGGTGTTTGGTTTTCTGTTCTTGTGATAGTTTGCTAAGAATGATGGCTTCCAGCTACATCCAAGTCCCTACAAAGGACTCAAACTCATCCTTTTTTATGGCTGCATAGTATTCCATGGTGTATATGTGCCACATTTTCTTAATCCAATCTGTCACTGATGGACATTTGGGTTGATTCCAAGTCTTTGCTATTGTGAATAGTGCTGCAATAAACATACGTGTGCATGTGTCTTTATAGCAGCATAATTTATAATCCTTTGGGTATATACCCAGTAATGGGATGGCTGGGTCATATGGTACATCTAGTTCTAGATCCTTGAGGAATCGCCATACTGTTTTCCATAATGGTTGAAGTAGTTTACAATCCCACCAACAGTGTAAAAGTGTTCCTATTTCTCCACATCCTCTCCAGCACCTGTTGTTTCCTGACTTTTTAATGATCGCCATTCTAACTGGTGTGAGATGGTATCTCATTGTGGTTTTGATTTGCATTTCTCTGATGGCCAGTGATGATGAGCATTTTTTCATGTGTCTGTTGGCTGTATGAATGTCTTCTTTTGAGAAATGTCTGTTCATATCCTTTGCCCACTTTTTGATGGGGTTGTTTGTTTTTTTCTTGTAAATTTGTTTGAGTTCTTTGTAGGTTCTGGATATTAGCCCTTTGTCAGATGAGTAGATTGCAAAAATTTTCTCCCATTCTGTAGGTTGCCTGTTCACTCTGATGGTAGTTTCTTTTGCTGTGCAGAAGCTCTTTAGTTTAATGAGATCCCATTTGTCAATTTTGGCTTTTGCTGCCGTTGCTTTTGGTGTTTTAGACATGAAGTCTCTGCCCATGCCTATGTCCTGAATGGTACTACCTAGGTTTTCCTCTAGGATTTTTATGGTATTAGGTCTAACACTTAAGTCTCTAATCCATCTTGAATTAATTTTTGTATAAGGAGTAAGGAAAGGATCCAGTTTCAGCTTTCTACTTATGGCTAGCCAATTTTCCCAGCACCATTTATTAAATAGGGAATCCTTTCCCCATTTCTTGTTTCTCTCAGGTTTGTCAAAGATCAAATGGCTGTAGATGTGTGTCATTATTTCTGAGGACTCTGTTCTGTTCCATTGGTCTATATCTCTGTTTTGGTACCAGTACCATGCTGTTTTGGTTACTGTAGCCTTGTAATATAGTTTGAAGTCAGGTAGCGTGATGCCTCCAGCTTTGTTCTTTTGACTTAGGATTGTCTTGGAGATGCGGGCTCTTTTTTGGTTCCATATGAACTTTAAAGCAGTTTTTTCCAATTCTGTGAAGAAACTCGTTGGTAGCTTGATGGGGATGGCATTGAATCTATAAATTACCTTGGGCAGTATGGCCATTTTCACGATATTGATTCTTCGTATCCATGAGCATGGTATGTTCTTCCATTTGTTTGTGTCCTCTTTGATTTCACTGAGCAGTGGTTTGTAGTTCTCCTTGAAGAGGTCCTTTACATCCCTTGTAAGTTGGATTCCTAGGTATTTTATTCTCTTTGAAGCAATTGTGAATGGAAGTTCATTCCTGATTTGGCTCTCTGTTTGTCTGTTACTGGTGTATAAGAATGCTTGTGATTTTTGCATATTAATTTTGTATCCTGAGACTTTGCTGAAGTTGCTTATCAGCTTAAGGAGATTTTGGGCTGAGACAATGGGGTTTTCTAAATATACAAGCATGTCATCTGCAAACAGGGACAATTTGACTTCTTCTTTTCCTAACTGAATACCCTTGATTTCTTTCTCTTGTCTGATTGCCCTAGCCAGAACTTCCAACACTATGTTGAATAGGAGTGGTGAGAGAGGGCATCCCTGACTTGTGCCAGTTTTCAAAGGGAATTTTTCCAGTTTTTGCCCATTCAGTATGATATTGGCTGTGGGTTTGTCATAAATAGCTCTTATTATTTTGAGGTACGTTCCATCGATACCAAATTTATTGAGCGTTTTTAGCATGAAGGGCTGTTGAATTTTGTCAAAAGCCTTTTCTGCATCAATTGAGATAATCATGTGGTTCTTGTCTTTGGTTCTATTTATATGCTGGATTATGTTTATTGATTTGCAAATGTTGAACCAGCCTTGCATCCCAGGGATGAAGCCCACTTGATCATGGTGGATAAGCTTTTTGATGTGTTGCTGAATCCGGTTTGCCAGTATTTTATTGAGGATTTTTGCATCGATGTTCATCAGGGATATTGGTCTAAAATTCTTTTTTGTTGTGTCTCTGCCAGGCTTTGGTATCAGGATGATGTTGGCCTCATAAAATGAGTTAGGGAGGATTCCCTCTTTTTCTATTGATTGGAATAGTTTCAGAAGGAATGGTACCAACTCCTCCTTGTACCTCTGGTAGAATTCAGCTGTGAATCCATCTGGTCCTGGACTTTTTTTGGTTGGTAGGCTATTAATTGTTGCCTCAATTTCAGAGCCTGCTATTGGTCTATTCAGGGATTCAACTTCTTCCTGGTTTAGTCTTGGAAGAGTGTAAGTGTCCAGGAAATTATCCATTTCTTCTAGATTTTCCAGTTTATTTGCATAGAGGTGTTTATAGTATTCTCTGATGGTAGTTTGTATTTCTGTGGGGTCGGTGGTGATATCCCCTTTATCATTTTTAATTGCGTCGATTTGATTCCTCTCTCTTTTCTTCTTTATTAGTCTGGCTAGTGGGCTGTCAATTTTGTTGATCTTTTCAAAAAACCAACTCCTGGATTCATTGATTTTTTGGAGGGTTTTTTGTGTCTCTATCTCCTTCAGTTCTGCTCTGATCTTAGTTATTTCTTGCCTTCTGCTAGCTTTCGAATGTGTTTGCTCTTGCTTCTCTAGTTCTTTTAACTGCGATGTTAGAGTGTCAATTTTAGATCTTTCCTGCTTTCTCTTGTGGGCATTTAGTGCTATAAATTTCCCTCTACAGCGGGCAGAGCAAGATGGCCGAATAGGAACAGCTCCAGACACCAACTCCCAGCGCGAGCAACACAGAAGACCAGTGATTTCTGCATTTTCAACTGAGGTACTGGGTTCATCTCACTGGGGAGTGCCGGACGATCGGAGCTGGTCAGCTGCTGCAGCCCGACCAGCGAGAGCTGAAGCAGGGCGAGGCATTGCCTCACCTGGGAAGCACAAGGGGGAAGGGAATCTCTTTTCCTAGCCAGGGGAACTGAGACACACAACACCTGGAAAATCGGGTAACTCCTACCCCAATACTGCACTTTAAGCAAACAGGCACACCAGGAGATCATATCCCACACCTGGCCGGGAGGGTCCCACACCCACGGAGCCTCCCTCATTGCTAGCACAGCAGTCTGTGATCTACCAGCAAGGCAGCAGGGAGGCTGGGGGAGGGGCGCCCGCCATTGCTGAGGCTTAAGTAGGTAAACAAAGCTGCTGGGAAGCTCGAACTGGGTGGAGCTCACAGCAGCTCAAGGAAACCTGCCTGTCTCTGTAGACTCCACCTCTGGGGACAAGGCAATAACAAACGCAGCCGAAACCTCTGCAGACGCAAACGACTCTGTCTGACAGCTTTGAAGAGAGCAGTGGATCTCCCAACACGGAGGTTGAGATCTGAGAAGGAACAGACTCCCTGCTCAAGTGGGTCTCTGACCCCTGAGTAGCCTAACTGGGAGACATCCCCCACTAGGGGCAGTCTGACACCCCACACCTCACAGGGAGGAGTACACCCCTGAGAGGAAGCTTCCAAAGCAAGAATCAGACAGGTACACTCGCTGTTCAGAAATATTCTATCTTCTGCAGCCTCTGCTGCTGATACCCAGGCAAACAGGGTCTGGAGTGCACCTCAAGCAATCTCCAACAGACCTACAGCTGAGGGTCCTGACTGTTAGAAGGAAAACTATCAAACAGGAAGGACACCTACACCAAAACCCCATCAGTACACCACCATCATCAAAGACCAGAGGCAGATAAAACCACAAAGATGGGGAAAAAGCAGGGCAGAAAAGCTGGAAATTCAAAAAATAAGAGCGCATCTCCCCCGGCAAAGGAGCGCAGCTCATCGCCAGCAACGGATCAAAGCTGGACGGAGAATGACTTTGACGAGATGAGAGAAGAAGGCTTCAGTCCATCAAATTTCTCAGAGCTAAAGGAGTAATTACATACCCAGCGCAAAGAAACTAAAAATTGAAAAAAAAAGTGGAAGAATTGATAGCTAGAGTAATTAATGCAGAGAAGGTCATAAACGAAATGAAAGAGATGAAAACCATGACACGAGAAATACGTGACAAATGCACAAGCTTCAGTAACCGACTCGATCAACTGGAAGAAAGAGTATCAGCGATTGAGGATCAAATGAATGAAATGAAGCGAGAAGAGAAACCAAAAGAAAAAAGAAGAAAAAGAAATGAACAAAGCCTGCAAGAAGTATGGGATTATGTAAAAAGACCAAATCTACGTCTGATTGGGGTGCCTGAAAGTGAGGGGGAAAGTGGAACCAAGTTGGAAAACACTCTTCAGGATATCATCCAGGAGAACTTCCCCAACCTAGTAGGGCAGGCCAACATTCAAATCCAGGAAATACAGAGAACGCCACAAAGATACTCCTCGAGAAGAGCAACTCCAAGACACATAATTGCCAGATTCACCAAAGTTGAAATGAAGGAAAAAATCTTAAGGGCAGCCAGAGAGAAAGGTCGGGTTACCCACAAAGGGAAGCCCATCAGACTAACAGCAGATCTCTCAGCAGAAACTCTACAAGCCAGAAGAGAGTGGGGGCCAATATTCAACATTCTTAAAGAAAAGAATTTTAAACCCAGAATTTCATATCCAGCCAAACTAAGTTTCATAAGTGAAGGAGAAATAAAATCCTTTACAGATAAGCAAATGCTTAGAGATTTTGTCACCACTAGGCCTGCCTTACAAGAGACCCTGAAGGAAGCACTAAACATGGAAAGGAACAACCGGTACCAGCCATTGCAAAAACATGCCAAAATGTAAAGACCATCGAGGCTAGGAAGAAACTGCATCAACTAACGAGCAAAATAACCAGTTAATATCATAATGGCAGGATCAAGTTCACACATAACAATCTTAACCTTAAATGTAAATGGACTAAATGCTCCAATTAAAAGACACAGACTGGCAAACTGGATAAAGAGTCAAGACCCATCAGTCTGCTGTATTCAGGAGACCCATCTCACACGCAGAGACATACATAGGCTCAAAATAAAGGGATGGAGGAAGATTTACCAAGCAAATGGAGAACAAAAAAAAGCAGGGGTTGCAATACTAGTCTCTGATAAAACAGACTTTAAACCATCAAAGATCAAAAGAGACAAAGAAGGCCATTACATAATGGTAAAGGGATCAATTCAACAGGAAGAGCTAACTATCCTAAATATATATGCACCCAATACAGGAGCACCCAGATTCATAAAGCAAGTCCTTAGAGACTTACAAAGAGACTTAGACTCCCATACAATAATAATGGGAGACTTCAACACTCCACTGTCAACATTAGACAGATCAACGAGACAGAAAGTTAACAAGGATATCCAGGAATTGAACTCATCTCTGCAGCAAGCAGACCTAATAGACATCTATAGAACTCTCCACCCCAAATCAACAGAATATACATTCTTCTCAGCACCACATCATGCTTACTCCAAAATTGACCACGTAATTGGAAGTAAAGCACTCCTCAGCAAATGTACAAGAACAGAAATTATAACAAACTGTCTCTCAGACCACAGTGCAATCAAACTACAACTCAGGACTAAGAAACTCAATCAAAACCGCTCAACTACATGGAAACTGAACAACCTGCTCCTGAATGACTACTGGGTACATAACGAAATGAAGGCAGAAATAAAGATGTTCTTTGAAACCAATGAGAACAAAGATACAACATACCAGAATCTCTGGGACACATTTAAAGCAGTGTGTAGAGGGAAATTTATAGCACTAAATGCCCACAAGAGAAAGCAGGAAAGATCTAAAATTGACACTCTAACATCACAATTAAAAGAACTAGAGAAGCAAGAGCAAACACATTCGAAAGCTAGCAGAAGGCAAGAAATAACTACGATCAGAGCAGAACTGAAGGAGATAGAGACACAAAAAACTCTCCAAAAAATCAATGAATCCAGGAGTTGGTTTTTTGAAAAGATCAACAAAATTGACAGACCGCTAGCAAGACTAATAAAGAAGAAAAGAGAGAGGAATCAAATCGACGCAATTAAAAATGATAAAGGGGATATCACCACCGACCCCATAGAAATACAAACTACCATCAGAGAATACTATAAACACCTCTACGCAAATAAACTGGAAAATCTAGAAGAAATGGATAATTTCCTGGACACTTACACTCTTCCAAGACTAAACCAGGAAGAAGTTGAATCCCTGAATAGACCAATAGCAGGCTCTGAAATTGAGGCAATAATTAATAGCCTACCAACCAAAAAAAGTCCAGGACCAGATGGATTCACAGCTAAATTCTACCAGAGGTACAAGGAGGAATTGGTACCATTCCTTCTGAAACTATTCCAATCAATAGAAAAAGAGGGAATCCTCCCTAACTCATTTTATGAGGCCAACATCATCCTGATACCAAAGCCTGGCAGAGACACAACAAAAAAAAAGAATTTTAGACCAATATCCCTGATGAACATCGATGCAAAACTCCTCAATAAAATACTGGCAAACCGGATTCAGCAACACATCAAAAAGCTTATCCACCATGATCAAGTGGGCTTCATCCCTGGGATGCAAGGCTGGTTCAACATTCGCAAATCAATAAACATAATCCAGCATAAACAGAACCAAAAACAAGAACCACATGATTATCTCAATAGATGCAGAAAAGGCTTTTGACAAAATTCAACAGCCCTTCATGCTAAAAACGCTCAATAAATTTGGTATCGATGGAACATACCTCAAAATAATAAGAGCTATTTATGACAAACCCACAGCCAATATCATACTGAATGGGCAAAAACTGGAAAAATTCCCTTTGAAAACTGGCACAAGACAGGGATGCCCTCTCTCACCACTCCTATTCAACATAGTGTTGGAAGTTCTGGCTAGGGCAATCAGACAAGAGAAAGAAATCAAGGGTATTCAGTTAGGAAAAGAAGAAGTCAAATTGTCCCTGTTTGCAGATGACATGCTTGTATATTTAGAAAACCCCATTGTCTCAGCCCAAAATCTCCTTAAGCTGATAAGCAACTTCAGCAAAGTCTCAGGATACAAAATTAATGGGCAAAAATCACAAGCATTCTTATACACCAGTAACAGACAAACAGAGAGCCAAATCAGGAATGAACTTCTATTCACAATTGCTTCAAAGAGAATAAAATACCTAGGAATCCAACTTACAAGGGATGTAAAGGACCTCTTCAAGGAGAACTACAAACCACTGCTCAGTGAAATAAAAGAGGTCACAAACAAATGGAAGAACATACCATGCTCATGGATAAGAAGAATCAATATCATGAAAATGGCCATACTGACCAAGGTTATTTATAGATTAAATACCATCCCCATCTAGCTACCAATGAGTTTCTTCACAGAATTGGAAAAAACTGCTTTAAAGTTCATATGGAACCAAAAAAGAGCCCGCATCTCCAAGACAATCCTAAGTCAAAAGAACAAAGCTGGAGGCATCACGCTACCTGACTTCAAACTATACTACAAGGCTACAGTAACCAAAACAGCATGGTACTGTTACAAAAAACATGGTACGTATTTTTGTTGTGTGTTGTTTGTGTTGTTGTATTGTTGTTGTTTTTGTTTTGGTGACTTTGTTGCTGTGTTGTTTGTTGTGTTTTTGATGGTGTGTGTTTTGTTGTGATGTTTTTGTGCATTGATGGTACTGGTACCAAAACAGAGATATAGACCAATGGAACAAAACAGAGTCCTCAGAAATAATGCCACACATCTACAGCCATTTGATCTTTGACAAACCTGAGAGAAACAAGAAATGGGGAAAGGATTCCCTATTTAATAAATGGTGCTGGGAAAATTGGCTAGCCATAAGTAGAAAGCTGAAACTGGATCCTTTCCTTACTCCTTATATGAAAATTAATTCAAGATGGATTAGAGACTTAAATGTTAGACCTAATACCATAAAAATCCTAGAGGAAAACCTAGGTAGTACCATTCAGGACATAGGCATGGGCAGAGACTTCATGTCTAAAACACCAAAAGCAACGGCAGCAAAAGCCAAAATTGACAAATGGGATCTCATTAAACTAAAGAGCTTCTGCACAGCAAAAGAAACTACCATCAGAGTGAACAGGCAACCTACAGAATGGGAGAAAATTTTTGTGTTTTCAATCTACTCATCTGACAAAGGGCTAATATCCAGAACCTACAAAGAACTCAAACAAATTTACAAGAAAAAAACAAACAACCCCATCAAAAAGTGGGCAAAGGATATGAACAGACATTTCTCAAAAGAAGACATTCATACAGCCAACAGACACATGAAAAAATGCTCATCATCACTGGCCATCAGAGAAATGCAAATCAAAACCACAATGAGATACCATCTCACACCAGTTAGAATGGCGATCATTAAAAAGTCAGGAAACAACAGGTGCTGGAGAGGATGTGGAGAAATAGGAACACTTTTACACTGTTGGTGGGATTGTAAACTACTTCAACCATTATGGAAAACAGTATGGCGATTCCTCAAGGATCTAGAACTAGATGTACCATATGACCCAGCCATCCCATTACTGGGTATATACCCAAAGGATTATAAATTATGCTGCTATAAAGACACATGCACACGTATGTTTATTGCAGTACTATTCACAATAGCAAAGACTTGGAATCAACCCAAATGTCCATCAGTGACAGATTGGATTAAGAAAATGTGGCACATATACACCATGGAATACTATGCAGCCATAAAAAAGGATGAGTTTGTGTCCTTTGTAGGGACATGGATGCAGCTGGAAACCATCATTCTTAGCAAACTATCCAAAGAACAGAAAACCAAACACTGCATGTTCTCACTCATAGGTGGGAACTGAACAATGAGATCACTTGGACTCAGGAAGGGGAACATCACACACCGGGGCCTATCATGTTGAGGGGGGAGGGGGGAGGGATTGCATTGGGAGTTATACCTGATGTAAATGACGAGTTGATGGGTACAGCACACCAACATGGCACAAGGATACATATGTAACAAACCTGCACGTTATGCACATGTACCCTAAAACTTAAAGTATAATAATAATAAATAAATTAAAAAAAAAAATTTCCCTCTACACACTGCTTTAAATGTGTCCCAGAGATTCTGGTATGTTGTATCTTTGTTCTCATTGGTTTCAAAGAACATCTTTATTTCTGCCTTCATTTCGTTATGTACCCAGTAGTCATTCAGGAGCAGGTTGTTCAGTTTCCATGTAGTTGAGCGGTTTTGATTGAGTTTCTTAGTCCTGAGTTGTAGTTTGATTGCACTGTGGTCTGAGAGACAGTTTGTTATAATTTCTGTTCTTGTACATTTGCTGAGGAGTGCTTTACTTCCAATTACGTGGTCAATTTTGGAGTAAGCATGATGTGGTGCTGAGAAGAATGTATATTCTGTTGATTTGGGGTGGAGAGTTCTATAGATGTCTATTAGGTCTGCTTGCTGCAGAGATGAGTTCAATTCCTGGATATCCTTGTTAACTTTCTGTCTCGTTGATCTGTCTAATGTTGACAGTGGAGTGTTGAAGTCTCCCATTATTATTGTATGGGAGTCTAAGTCTCTTTGTAAGTCTCTAAGGACTTGCTTTATGAATCTGGGTGCTCCTGTATTGGGTGCATATATATTTAGGATAGTTAGCTCTTCCTGTTGAATTGATCCCTTTACCATTATGTAATGGCCTTCTTTGTCTCTTTTGATCTTTGATGGTTTAAAGTCTGTTTTATCAGAGACTAGTATTGCAACCCCTGCTTTTTTTTGTTCTCCATTTGCTTGGTAAATCTTCCTCCATCCCTTTATTTTGAGCCTATGTATGTCTCTGCGTGTGAGATGGGTCTCCTGAATACAGCAGACTGATGGGTCTTGACTCTTTATCCAGTTTGCCAGTCTGTGTCTTTTAATTGGAGCATTTAGTCCATTTACATTTAAGGTTAAGATTGTTATGTGTGAACTTGATCCTGCCATTATGATATTAACTGGTTATTTTGCTCGTTAGTTGATGCAGTTTCTTCCTAGCCTCGATGGTCTTTACATTTTGGCATGTTTTTGCAATGGCTGGTACCGGTTGTTCCTTTCCATGTTTAGTGCTTCCTTCAGGGTCTCTTGTAAGGCAGGCCTAGTGGTGACAAAATCTCTAAGCATTTGCTTATCTGTAAAGGATTTTATTTCTCCTTCACTTATGAAACTTAGTTTGGCTGGATATGAAATTCTGGGTTTAAAATTCTTTTCTTTAAGAATGTTGAATATTGGCCCCCACTCTCTTCTGGCTTGTAGAGTTTCTGCTGAGAGATCTGCTGTTAGTCTGATGGGCTTCCCTTTGTGGGTAACCCGACCTTTCTCTCTGGCTGCCCTTAAGATTTTTTCCTTCATTTCAACTTTGGTGAATCTGGCAATTATGTGTCTTGGAGTTGCTCTTCTCGAGGAGTATCTTTGTGGCGTTCTCTGTATTTCCTGGATTTGAATGTTGGCCTGCCCTACTAGGTTGGGGAAGTTCTCCTGGATGATATCCTGAAGAGTGTTTTCCAACTTGGTTCCACTTTCCCCCTCACTTTCAGGCACCCCAATCAGACGTAGATTTGGTCTTTTTACATAATCCCATACTTCTTGCAGGCTTTGTTCATTTCTTTTTCTTCTTTTTTCTTTTGGTTTCTCTTCTCGCTTCATTTCATTCATTTGATCCTCAATCGCTGATACTCTTTCTTCCAGTTGATCGAGTCGGTTACTGAAGCTTGTGCATTTGTCACGTATTTCTCGTGTCATGGTTTTCATCTCTTTCATTTCGTTTATGACCTTCTCTGCATTAATTACTCTAGCCATCAATTCTTCCACTTTTTTTTCAAGATTTTTAGTTTCTTTGCGCTGGGTACGTAATTCCTCCTTTAGCTCTGAGAAATTTGATGGACTGAAGCCTTCTTCTCTCATCTCGTCAAAGTCATTCTCCGTCCAGCTTTGATCCGTTGCTGGCGATGAGCTGCGCTCCTTTGCCGGGGGAGATGCGCTCTTATTTTTTGAATTTCCAGCTTTTCTGCCCTGCTTTTTCCCCATCTTTGTGGTTTTATCTGCCTCTGGTCTTTGATGATGGTGGTGTACTGATGGGGTTTTGGTGTAGGTGTCCTTCCTGTTTGATAGTTTTCCTTCTAACAGTCAGGACCCTCAGCTGTAGGTCTGTTGGAGATTGCTTGAGGTGCACTCCAGACCCTGTTTGCCTGGGTATCAGCAGCAGAGGCTGCAGAAGATAGAATATTTCTGAACAGCGAGTGTACCTGTCTGATTCTTGCTTTGGAAGCTTCCTCTCAGGGGTGTACTCCTCCCTGTGAGGTGTGGGGTGTCAGACTGCCCCTAGTGGGGGATGTCTCCCAGTTAGGCTACTCAGGGGTCAGAGACCCACTTGAGCAGGGAGTCTGTTCCTTCTCAGATCTCAACCTCCGTGTTGGGAGATCCACTGCTCTCTTCAAAGCTGTCAGACAGAGTCGTTTGCGTCTGCAGAGGTTTCGGCTGCGTTTGTTATTGCCTTGTCCCCAGAGGTGGAGTCTACAGAGACAGGCAGGTTTCCTTGAGCTGCTGTGAGCTCCACCCAGTTCGAGCTTCCCAGCAGCTTTGTTTACCTACTTAAGCCTCAGCAATGGCGGGCGCCCCTCCCCCAGCCTCCCTGCTGCCTTGCTGGTAGATCACAGACTGCTGTGCTAGCAATGAGGGAGGCTCTGTGGGTGTGGGACCCTCCCGGCCAGGTGTGGGATATGATCTCCTGGTGTGCCTGTTTGCTTAAAGCGCAGTATTGGGGTGGGAGTTACCCGATTTTCCAGGTGTTGTGTGTCTCAGTTCCCCTGGCTAGGAAAAGGGACTCCCTTCCCCCTTGTGCTTCCCAGGTGAGGCAATGCCTCACCCTGCTTCAGCTCTCGCTGGTCGGGCTGCAGCAGCTGACCAGCACTGATCGTCCGGCACTCCCCAGTGAGATGAACCCAGTACCTCAGTTGAAAATGCAGAAATCACCGGTCTTCTGTGTCGCTCGCGCTGGGAGTTGGAGACTGGAGCTGCTCCTATTCGGCCATCTTGCTCTGCTCTCCATCATGGTTATTATCACAATTATTTTTGTTGTCATCAAAATTACATTTTCTCAGGAGTTATACAATGTCAAATTTTTCAACTACAGTACTTCATAATATTTTACATCTCCTTCCTTTATAACTTAAGGAAGTGACACTAAAACTTTCTTAGATATTAAATTCATATTTATTTCTCCAAAAGCTTATAAAGAAAAAGACAGAAAAATGATACTATCCTGGATGAAAACCATGAAAGAAAAGGAAATGTTAATGTCACAGATGACATGTTGTACTTATTAGGTGTTAAATGATCTCAAAATTCGTATTAGATAAATAATTTTTGAAAGAAGGCAAGCAAAAGTAGCACTGAGAAACCAGATTACATTTCTCTTAAAGGTGGTGTTAAGACATATTGCAAATTTTTCCAATAAATTCTGAAAGGAATAATACATAGAAAAGATGAAAAGGGACTGCCTTTTATTTGTTTTTTGGGGGCAGTCACTTTTGTCACAAAATTAGCATATTGAGTCTATTTATATTTAAATAGGAAATAAATCATATGCCAAGCATTTATCTGTCCTTATTTCTGTAAGTAGTGCAGTTGTGTGTGTGTGTGTTTGTGTAACTAGGTGATCCACTGAACATTTTTACTGAGAAGCAGAGTTCTACTGGCTGTCAAATATTATGGTGTTGGCTAGTGTAGCTTGTGGCAACAGATCTGAGAGCTGTATTTTGGCAGTACCCACACTCCCCGACTCCCTGACAGTAGGGCAAAGCTGCATGAAATCAAGGGATCAGTCTAGTGGTAACAATGTCTACCTGGGGTCATTTAAAATCTTGCTCAAACAATTATCTAGGAGAGTGAAGAGCTACCAACAGAGACAAAGAAAGTGAGAAATCATGGGCTTTGGAAAACCTGGAGCTCAAAGAAGAAAAAGAAAACAGAAATTGCTTTCCCTATCAATACAGGTGCAGTTAGAAGGGATAGCAGGATAGTCTCGCAGGATAGAGCTAACAAAGCTGCCTAAGAAAGTCTGCTTTAAAAATTTAAAAATTTGCCTATCTCCAGAAATTAATGGACATCTTCCAATCTTACCACTAATATAAAATATTTTTTAGATGCCTCTCTCCCTCTCCTTCTTCTCTTTCTTCCATTCTAGCAGAGTGGAAATTCCTGTTAGCCAGCTTCAGAAGTGGGGAAGAAGTAGAATTTGAGAGAAGTGAATAATACTGCATTGCCTTCTCTCACTGCAAATAGCCAGCTCTCAACAGGACCCAGATGCAGCGGAGGAAAGATTGACCTCATCAACTTCAAAGTTGTGATTTTTTTATGGTACCAGACATTCTATTTACTGAATTTACATTCTGTTTAGTAATTCTAATTGAATATAGAATTTCTTATTATCTGTGAGTAGCCGAAAAACGGCATGAGACTTCCTGGGTTGTGAAAAACCTGTACTCCCTACTTCTTTCCTATTAGGAATGTTAAAGAAACAGTAGGAGATAATTACTAATTTGTTTTTATGATTACATCATATAGAACTGGTTTTTCAACATGCTGTTATAAACACGCACACAAATACGGAAATGGAATTAGCTTGCCCTTTGAAATTTGCTGGAATTCAGGTCCACTTAACCCATCTCCCCAAGAGACTCTATTGGTTTCACCAGTTGGCAGTTTTCCCACAATTTCACCTTCATAGTGCTCCTACTGGAAATTGAAACCTTCAGCTAATCAGAATATCTAGGTATAAAAAGACCTGTATTAAGGTAGCTGGGGTCTTAGTGTTTGAAAATCAACATACAACTTCCTAAAAGAATTTATAGTACGACCGTTTCAGAGGGAGAATCTGAAACGAGTGACCACCTGAAGACCAGGTTTTAAAAGGTTAGTCACAGGCCATCTATATCACTGGTTAAAATGCATGTTTCAGAGACTTACCCCATATCTTGTATGTAGGGCTGAGTGTGCTTATCAAGCTTCCCTGGTGATGCTTATACACACTAAGCACCCAAAAGCTTCTGCATTAATAGAAAGCTCCGCTGCTTTCATTAATCCCTAGGTCAAATAAATTAAAAACAAAACTTCCAGAATTTCATGGAGCCAGAAAGGACAACAGTGGAACTCTGTCTGCGTTTTGTCCATAATGCTTCAAATACAAACAAATTTTGGTAAGAATTGTTAAAAAGTATTTTTCTACTGTTGCTCTTTGTTATTATAAATTCATTTTCCATATAAAATCTCATCAAATCAAAGATAAAGGCACAGATAGAGTAAAAATGTTTTTGGTTTCCTTAGCAATTTTCTATAGAGAGCAGATAAAATGACCTTTTCTTGTTACTGCGAGCTCCAGATACAGTCAAACACAGAGAAATTGAGCTTAATGTTGAGTAACAGTTCTTGACAATGATTTGAACACTATCTTACAACTGGATGTCTTTTTTAAATTCTAGGTCACTGCAATATCCCACAGAGGCTAAGTTACATTTAAATTCCAAATAACAGTACTTTTTTCAGTGAAACATTTCTTGATCTTTACCTTTCTCTACAATATATCCTATTCAAAGTTCTCAAAATGTTGGGAATATCAACAGATTTTTGTTGTTACTGTTGTTGTTGTTGTTATTGTGAGGGTAGCCATAGTTTTTCAATTCTGCTGAGCTAAAATAGATTTTAAAAAGGGACACTATATTGGAAAAATGACTAGGCTCCAATAAATTAAAATTATATATTTTTTCACTTTTCTGTTAAAACTCATCGATTTGTTGCATTTTTTAATGGAGTCTCATACCTTCCCATCCTAGGCAGAGAAAGAAAATGACAGGTCAAACATAACAAAGGCAGTGGTTCTGTAGGTAAGAGTCAGAAGTCATTGGTGCTATCATCCCATGTGTTGCCTCCAAATGGAGTGCCCTGAGTAGAGCAGAGAGGAGTATCAACCATAGCTTAGGACCGGGAAGGAAAGAAGAGAAGCACTTCTCTCTCAAAGAGCCAGAAAAGTCAAGAGCATCTTTCTTTATGCATTGTGCTTCTTTTTAAACATTTTATTTTGATTCTGATTACACCTAGGGCTAACAATAATTTTGTTGACTGGATGTTGGCCTGTTCCCAAGGCTGTATTTAACAAAATAAATGTTTATAAGAATTGAGTCTCTGACCTTACAGGAATCTCAAATACCCCAATATCAAAGGGACACATTGTATTTTTTAACTTACCTTAATACAAATAATATTAATTATTATTATAAGGTATATGAGAAACTTTAGCCATTGCATAAAGATTTCAAAAGCCCTGAGAAGTACTCGTAAATTGAAAGGAATAATTAGGAAATACAAGCCAAGAGGAAACTACTCGACATTGGATAAAGAAAGGATGACCCGGTAGAAGAGTAAAACAAAAATTCTGCCTATAGGCTCCAGCTATGAAAAATAATGACTTGAAACAAGTAAAACAAGAAACATGCACTATTTAACTGTATACATTATATAATTACATGATGACATTTTAGAATATATTTTCTATATTATAACATGTAAATATTGATATATTCTATATTAATATTATAATATAGAATAGTCTATAATAGCATATCATAAATATTACATATTAATATTTAATATTGCATATTATACTGCTTATATATGTTACATGTAATACTGTTTATTTTCCTATTATATATTATGATGGCAGTAGACAAAGGTGAATATATAGAAATTCCCAATGGTTTTGGGGTCCGTGTGTATGTATAGTGCATGCACACATGAGATAAATGATATTTTCTCTATGTGGTAGAATTATGGGTGATTTTCATTTTAATTTTTCCACTATGCCAGCTGTTTAGAAATGTGTTGTATCGCTCTTCCAATCAGGAAATAGTTACTAAAACACATTTGAGCAACAATGTCAAGTAAAGGGGATGAGGCAAGAAAATAGGGAAATAATTAGGAAGAGTATGTGAAAGAGTCAATAAAATAGGATTGACTCCAGGGATGATACAGCTCCTTTGCCCCCATCTAGCCTACATGATGCAAGCATGATTCACAGAATACACATACACACATATATGCACATACAGATATATAAACACACATTATATATCATACACATTACATATATGATAGACATAAAATAAAGAAGCCTGATAATAGAACAATCAATACATGATCAACTTTAATGACTAGAACGTTATCAACTTCTTGCCGTATATCTATGTGCTCCTTTCCTAACCCATATCCCTCTAGGGTCTGTCCTTACTAAAAAATTAAACACTAATTTGATTTGTATTTATTAGGAACTTGCTTTGTGTGTGTGTTTGTGAAAGTCTTTCTCTTAGATATATATATCAAAGCTAATTTTTCTCTTTGATGAGTTTTATGAAAGTAGAATTTAATACCTTGTTATTTCTTTTCTTCATTCAATGCTATGTTCTAATGTGCATCTCTATTGATCCACACAACCCTCATTTATCTATTTCCATTGCTATGCAGGTATTCCATTATATGAATATATTACAAAGAATTTATTGACATTTGCTATTCTTGATTTGTATTGGTTTACATGGGCAAGAGAATTCTCTATAGTGTAGGCCTATATATGTGTTATCAATTGGTATTTACTCTTTCTCAGGAAAAGTATGTTTCTTTCCTTCCTTTTTAATTTAAAACCATAAGTTGGCATTGAATTTTATTAAAAGCTTTTTACTAATTCTATTGAAATATTTATATTTTTCTTACTTAACCTGATAATTTAATGATTATGAATGTAAGATTTACAATGTTTAGCCATTCTTGAATCTATTAGGAAAGAAAGAACACAGTGCATCTTTTTTATCCATTGCTGAATTCAGTTTGCTAAGATACTCTTTAGGAGCTTTTGTATATATTTCTTGCAGGAGTGATGTTTTAGGGTGTAGTTTTTTTTCTTGGAGCATAAAATCTGGTTTTTATATAAAGCATAAAATCTGACAAGTAATGCTTCCTGTTTTTCTATTGTCTGGAAGGGACAATATAGAATTAAATGCTAAACTTCTTGAGATAAACTAGAATTCACCTATAGAACTACATAAACTTGGTAACTACTTTGTGTAAAAGTTTTAATCAAATTAATTTGTTAATGAACATAAAAGTATGCAGGCTTACATTTTCATTTTCAGTCAATTTTGCTGTCATATTTTAAATGTATTGGTATTACATTATTATAATATTTGTTTTAGTTAGGGTTCCTCAGAGAGAGAGATTTAAAGAAATAGCCTCATGCAATCACAGCATTAAGTTCAAAATCTGTAGAGAAGACCAGCTGGCTGGAAACTCAGGCAGGAGTTGGAGTCACAGTCTTGAATCCAAACCCATAGGTCAAGCCAACAGACAGACATTCAGGCAGGATTTCTAATATTCAAATAATAGATTAATATATTATTAGAATATAATCTTGATGAAGGAAACTTCCTTTTCTGAGAAACCTTGGTTTTTGCTCTGAAGCCCTTCAACTGATTGAATGAGGCCCACCCACATCATCATCATTCTTTACTTAGAAGTCATTTGACTGTAGATGTTAATCACATCGACAAAATATCTACACTGCAACATCTAGACTAGGGATTGGCCAAACAAGTGGACACCATAGCCCAGCCAAGTTGACACATAAAACTAAGCATCAATCCCAGCATTTGGGAGGCCGAGGCGGGCAAATCACGAGGTCAGGAAATCAAGACCATCCTGGCTAACACTGTGAAAACCCATCTCTACTGAAAATACAAAAATTAGCTGGGCGTGGTGGCGGGCTCCTCTAGTCCCAGCTACTAGGAAGGCTGAGGCAGGAGAATGGCGTGAACCCAGGAGGCGGAGCTTGCAGTGAGCCAAGATTGCGCCACTGCACTCCAGCCTAGGCAACTAAGCGAGGCTTCTTCTCAAAAAAACAAACAAACAAAACAAACAAAAAAAACCAGCATCAAAGTATTCTATTATTTTTGGGGGGAGTGGCACTAGTAAACTAGTAGTTCTGTAGTCTTTTCATATCTTTATATTTACTGTGCAGCTTCTCATTCTCTTTGCTGTCATTAGAAGTTGTCCATTTTATTCTTTTTTCAAATAATAAATTTTGGCCCTGTATATGTACTCTAATATTTTTCTAAGGTTTTTACTTAAATTCTTTAATTATCTTTTTTATTTCTATTTTAATTTTTTGTATTGTTCTTCAAAGGTTTTAAGTAAATATATGCTAAATCACCCTTCAGTATTTTCTCCCCTTTTAATATTAGCTTTTAAGGCTATATATTTCTCTCTAAATACTGCTTTCTCTGTATCTCACAAGTTACAATATGTAGTAGTTTCATTATAAAAATATTTCAAAAATTATTTTATTTTTAAATTTAAATATTAGACACTACTAATATTATTTCATTAGCGTTATTTAACATTATCATTTAGGACTTGTGAATACAAAGAAATAGTTTTTTTTTTTTTATAAAAAAAGTGACTAATGCTACCGAATCACAATGAAATCACTTAAACATTATTGGAAGCTATTTTCATAGAGAGGCCCTTATAAAACAAGTAAATGATTAAAAAAAAAAACTGTTCATTGTTTCATTAAAAATATATTTATTGAGCACCAGTAAGTGCCAGACTGTTTGTTAACAAGTTAATAAGTTATATTTAAAAAACTTCTAGGTATCACTAAAAAGAGTTCTAGAAACTCATATGCATAACTTTAAATAGGAATGCTACTAATTTTACTGAAAAAGCTAATATGTGTGTGTGTTTCTGTCTGTGTGTATGTGTGTGTTTAAATGCTATTGTTGTTGGGGTTCATGGTTTAGTAAAACCTTTTTTGTTTCACTGTTTTGAGTTTAATCCAAAAAGGTCCACAGAGATACTGTGATTAGAGATGTAAATTGGATATAAACTTTGAGCTATATTCCACATATTTTCAAATAAAAATATTACATAGACCATACAGTAGAGTAATATATATTGACTGTCTACTACAAACACAATATTCAATGCTTATAAATATGTTTTATGAACAATTTCCAGCATAAAGGATGTACTATATGTCTATTTTCAAATATTTATATCATGTCATTTAAGTGTTTTATGGTTTTTATAGCTATATTGATCTAAATTTAAAACATAACCTTAATAAAATGAAGTTGTAAGATTTGATGTATGTGTGTGTCTATAAATACATGTAAAACCATCACCACTATCAAGATAATAAACATATCTAGAAATTCCAAAATTCTCCTATGTTCCTTTATAATTTTTCCCTCTTGCCTCTCCCCCACATAGCCATCCTCAGGCAATCACAGATAGGCTTTCCTCAACTACAGTTTTCTCTGCTTTTGAAATAATTTTATATAAATGGGATTATAGAGAATATATTCTTTTAATTTTTCAGAGGCAGGTAAGGCTTTTTTTTTTTTTATTCAGTATAATCAATAGTACACTTATTTTTATTGTTGAATAATATGTTCCATTGTATGGTGCTATGGATTGAATGTTTGTGTCCCCCATCACCAAACTTACATGTTAAAGCCTTTGGGAGGTAATTAGGTAATGAGGGTGAGGTTTTCATGATGGTATTAATGCCCTCATTAAAAAATGAGGGAGAAACAGGAGCTCTTTCTTTTACACCAAAGAGAGGCCACGTGAGGATATAATGAGAAGAAGGCCATCAGCAAAAAAAGAAAAGGACTGTCACCAGACTCCAAATCTACTGGTACTTTGATTCTGGACTTCCTATTCTCCAAAACTGTGAGAATTAAATGTTTGTGGTTTAAGCCTTCCAGCCAACTATTTTGTTATAGCAGCCTGAACTGAGACATATGGATATTCTGTAATTTGCTTTTTTCCTTCATCTGTTGATGGGCATTTGAGTTATTTATAATTTGGGGGTATTAAAAATCAATCTTCTGTGACAATTTAATTGTCCCAACAGACAATTTCTATTGAGTAAATACAAATGGAATGACTGGATCCTCTGAAGGGCACTGCATTGTTAATGTTTTCCAAAGTGGTGAACAACTAGCATAGTTTTCCCCTCAATTTTATTTTTCATACTTGGAACTTTGGTTTGGATCTTTTTGACCATCTCCTCATGATGGTTGCACTTTCCTGCTGTCTCATACCTGACAATTCTCACTTGGATATTAGATATTGTAAACTTGTTGTATGCTTGATATTTCTTATAAATATTCTTGACCTTGTTCTGCAACATAGTGAAATTTTTGGAAAACGGTTGATTTTATGAAAGTTTTATTCTGAGTAACTCTCAAATTGAATTACATGGATTTTTACTGTGGATGGAGGAACACAATTAATTTCTGGCCCTGTGTACAACCCCTGGAATGTCTCCTTTGTTTCTTTTGTTTCCTCTGTTTCTTTCCTTGCCCTCAGGTATTTTTATCATATGCATGTGCTCACCAGTACTCAGTTGAAGATCAGAAGGAGACTCCTGGTAGATTTCCAGACTCTGCTATTCTGTCTTGCAAACTCTGTACACATTGATCTCCCTAGATACCCAGTTTGGTCCATTCAACTCAGTGAGATTGCCAGGTTCAGCCATATACTTCTATCCCTGTGCTATGGATTTCCTTCTCTCAAGAATTACAGTCCTACACTGTCTAATGTTCAATGTCTGGAAACCACGACTTTCAAGTTCTTTTCTTTTATGTTGTGTGTGCTCTGTCTGTGTCAATACCTTTGATTGATATGTTGTTGTTTTGCTGCCTGTTTTATGCATTTTCTTTGACATAGTAACTGCTGTTTGGAGAAGGTGTGAGTTAGAGGTTTTGAAAAAAAGTTAATCCTTTGCATCCTGGGTTTTTAGGTTTTCATTTTCTTTTTTATAATTTCTTCTTAGGGTAAAATATTCTCATTATCTCTATTTTGGTAAATGTCTTATTTCCAAATGAATATAACCAAATCAACTGTAATTTTCAAATGGCTCAGTTATGTCACTCAGTCATCAGGATTAGTAAATACCAGACTGTGTATTTTTGTCTAATGGCTAAAAATAACATTTTTCCAAATTGTGACTGTTATTTAGTACTATTGGTTAACTATACCTTTTTACAGTTTACTGGTACTTTACATAATCACATACAATTACAATCTTTCTCTTAGCCTAGTTTCTCAAGACCACGGGATTAACATCCCTTAATTAGATTCCTGATGACAAGAACTGGTCTATCTCAGATCTTCCTTATTTTCTTGGATCCTCTCCAATATATTTAATAGCAATGGTAACAAACAACTATCTAACTTTCTGGGTTTTTAATATCAACTACAATTAAATGTAAAAGTATAATAAAATCTGAAGGATTCTTATACATACAGCATATTCCTTTATTTAGAGAGCTTTTAGCCAATAAGTCAACTTTATGTTACTTGCTGGGGACCAACAAAAAAAACCTTTTCACAGCTAACATAGACCTTTATTTTTAATGTCTTTTTAACTGAGGCACCTTTATATAATAGCACATACTTCTTCCTCTTAAGAAATAATCGTGTTTTTCACTCAAATTGACTGTTCTTAATATGAGTACATTTCTAAAAAGTGTATTTTTATGAATATTCTGAGCTGATTAGAAACAAAAAATAGAAAGCAGTTAGGAAATTCACTAAAGACAAGTACTACCATTTAACTATATGGAACTTTCTTGAAGAGACAGAATTAGGAAAACAAAAACAAAAACAAAAACAACCTAAAGAAATTAGTCAGAAGATCTTAAAACCCTCACAACTCAACTCTCTAGATCTGCACTGTCCAAAAAAGTAGCCACAAGCATCATGCAAATATTTAAATTTAAATTAATTAGAATTAAATCTAAAATGTAGGAGGTCAGTTTTACTAGCTGCATTTCAAGTGCTTAGTAGCCACATGTGGTTTGTGCCCACGTATTGGACAATACAGACACAGAAGATTTCTGCCCCTGCAAAAACATTCTTCTGAGCAATGTTTCTCTCGAGTTTACTTCATCTGTGCTTGAGAACAATTGGCATTCCAATAAATGTTCTAGAGTTTCAAAAAGCATATGATATGTTCTACTTCTTATTATAAGTTGTGGAAACATACAAAATATTTAAATAATTTATCCCAATTATTTAAGTATTTAATCATTAAATGTTTAGGAATTTAAAGAAGTTAGTTTTTATCTACCTGGATAATTTTCTCTGCTGATACTGTTTTTTTTTTTTTTAAATTCTTAAAACCCTAAACATCATAAAGTTTTATGATATAATGGAACATGAGAATATAAGGATTGTGGCACAATGAAGCTAGAATAAGAAACAAAGGCTGCCTAATTATAGGGTTTATAATGTTAACCACTATATTGTGAATGAATGAAGAATGTGTATATTTTCCATATTGACTAACGAAAAAGATGACAATATAAAGAAAATATTTGTTGTGCTGCTTCAAGAATGTTGAATTTGACTTTAAGTCTTGAGTGTAGGCAAAATAATCGCAGAACGTCATGGCATGCTTCAATTAAAGGTGTCATAATATAGTTTTAGAACATGATTGGAAGTCCATCTCCAAAGCAAAGGAGTATCCTTCTGTGATAAGACACAAAAAACCCACTTCTGCATGAGTTTCTGAGATTCCATAAGCTGCTGTGTTACGGACTTAATGTGGACAGCTAAAGAGAAAGAAAAAAATCATGTAAACTAGATGGAACGGCAATTGGACTTCACAATATATTTTATATCACACTGTTTAAAACATACTTGTTTAAACTGTGTCACATGAAACAAGATATATGTCTACTCTTCAGTGACTGAATCTACCTTATTCAATATATAAAAGAATGTTTTAAGTGTATCATTATGAGGTGGGGGTAGGCTTGCCAGATAAAATGCAGGATCCCCATCTAGGTAAATTTGAATTTTACATAACAAGTATTTTATTTAGTATGTTCCAAGTATTGCATGGGGCATACTTAGATTTAAAAAAATTGTTCATCTAAAATTCAAATGGAAATGGAAATCTTTTTTTGAAAAAATTGCTTAATATGGCAATCTAGGCACAGGAGTTCAAAAGATTTATGATTCACAAACCAACCATTTTACCCACTCTGCATGCTTTGAGCATTCCAATAGCCCTCTTAGGGAAAGAGATAGTATGGTACTTAGTTACCATGTATAACCACGGAGCCACTGGGCCAGGATCATGGAGTACATTTTTATCATTCTCTTCAAAGGGTTTACATCTAAGTGAACATATAGAAATGTTCGATAACTTAATAATAAATATATAATAGCTATGACTTTAAAGTTTATTTCCTCCTCAAATTCATATGTTGATACTCTCACTGTTAAGATGATAGTATTAGGATATGGGGCCTCTGGGAGGTGATTAGGGCATGAGGACTCTGCCCACATGAATAGAATTTGTGTATTTATAAAAGAGGCCCCAGAGAAACCCCTTACTCCTTCTGCCAAGTAAGGTTAGAGTCATAAGATAGTTCTCTATCAGAAATCAGGTGCTCACCAGACACAGAATCTGCTGGCACTCTGATCTTGGACTTCCCAGTCTCCCCAGCTGTAAGAAATAAATTTCTGTTATTTATAAGCCACCCAGTCTATAGTACTTTGTTACAGCAGCCCAAATGCACTAAGACAATAACTATAATTTAATGTTATTATTATAAAATAGCAATTTGGAGTACTGTGAAATTTTACATCGTGAATATCACAATCTGAAGCCTAGGAATTTCCTTACATGCATCTGGGACAGCTGTGCCCTTGGAATGTCCTTGCTACTGGTACAGGCAGCCTTCATTGCCTTTTCTAATCCAAAGAATAAAAGCTTGATGGTGACCTGATTTCTTTTTTTCCATTCTCCAAAGAATAAAACTGCCAAAATGAAGCTGGGACAGACTGAAAAATAAAAGTGGCTTGAGATAACTTACATTTAAAGATGCTGGGGCCTGCTTTCTTTCTTCTTTATTATTTCAATTGGGGAAAATGGTTTTTCAGAGAAAAAGATAAATAGATATCTAAAAATGGGGAGTATTTTCTGGATTTAAGAAGCAAGTAATTCTGGATTTCCCTCTTTCTTTAACAGAGATACCTGGTGATAATCACATTCAGCGCCATTCTCCTTTATCCTGATGGATGTGTCGGGGCTCTGTGGTTTTGTTATTCTTGTAGACATGACGAAGGAACCCAAACAAGTTCAGTTAAGTTCAGATCCCTTGGTGCTGACGGCTGGTTTGGAAATATAAAAGTTGCTAATGTCTCATAAAGTGATGATTAGAGGTATACTTAGTAAAGGTACATATTATAGGTATAGATAGTAAATTGACAGTAGCAATTTGCTTTATTCTGTTCCTCTTTGTAATGGCCCCTCCAACCACTCCTTATCATCCCTGTGTCTCTGTCATGTCATGGTGCCTAGAACAGCAGTGGACTATGCAAGCAGGCAGAGTAAAAAAAGTCTCTAACCTACGTAAATCTATGTAAAAAATGTCAAGTATTTGAGGAACTATATTGTGGTTCTCTATGTGGTACAAGGGTGATAAAATCAAGTCACTGGAAGCCAGGAGGGTCTTTGTAATTTTTTTAAACACCCAAGACTTCAATGAGACTTGGAAAAGAAGTCTTTGAAATTAAGTTAAACAACAACAAAAAAGCTACTTTTGCTTCTCTCCCCTAGTCCTTAAACTCGCATATGTATGCATTGCCAACAAATGCACATAAAATGGTCCTTTTATTGACTGTGAACATTATGAGCATCGTAATGGTCCGCTGTTCATTACTGCACAGTGTCCTGAGACAGAAAAGGCTAACAAAAATTTTGTTCAAAAGCTTGGGGTTCGTAATGCTGGAAAAACCGGTAGTAAAATGAACACTCAAATTTTGTATCTGCTTCACAAGAAATAAACAAAAGGCACTCTGTTTCATGACACAGAGGAGACATAATCATAAAACAAATAGGGAGAAACTTCTTACGGAAAGAAGAAACTAACTGAAAAATGTTTCTCATTGCAGGATCTGTGGTTAATTCTGAATCTATATTATTTTAAAGGCTTAATTTTGTATTTTTAATTGACTAAAAAAAGTATGAATATTCTTATTATGGGTCAAATGGAATCACTACAGGCATCCATATAAGTTAGAATTGGCTTCAGCAGCACATAATGCAAATCTCAAAGAGGCCTTAAAATTACTGAATCTTAATTTTGTCTCACAGAAATTGTGCATGAAAGAATTCCAGAATTGGTATGGCTGTTTTACTGACATTAAGGAACCCTGTCTTTTAAAATCTTTCTTTTCTGCCTTCCTTAGGATGTTTTATATGCTTGTGGTCATCTTATGGTACAAGAAGACAACTGTAGCTCCAGACAATACCGCTGTATTCCAGGAAGGAACAATGAGGGAGGAGGAGAAACTAAAAGGGCAAATCTCTCACTTTCAATAGGTTTCCTAGATACTCTCACCTGATGGCTTCTGCTTGTATCTCATGGCAAGTAAAGACTGGGAAATATAATCTTTCATTCAGTTATTTTGTTGCACTAGATTAAATTAGAATATATCAGTAACAAGATGCAGATAATCCATAGTAGATGAGTAACTAGCAGCCTCTAACTTTGTGTCAATTTATTCTCATAATTATTTAAAACATCTTTATATGTTTCTAATTCTCGCTGTCAGTAGATTCTAGGAGGTGGTCATAACAGAACTTAGATAATGGACTAGGAAACTCCAATATAGCACACTGTATTCCAGGCTAATTTTCTAAATTTTTACGTATTTAATCTTCAAAACAATTTCATGACATTTAGTCAACATATAGTTGTCCTTTGAACAATATGGTTTTGAACTGTGTGGGTCCACTTATACACAGTTTTTCTTCTATCTCTGCCACCCCTGAGACAGCAAAACCAGCCCCTCCTCCCCTTCCTCCTCAGCTACTCAATGTGAAGATTATGAGGATAAAGGTCTTTATGATGATCCACCTCCACTTAACAAATAGTAAATATATTTTCTCTCCTTTAATAATTTTCTTTATAACATTTTATTTTCTCTAGCATACTTTTTTTAAGAATACAGTATGCAATTCATAAAACAGGCAAAATTCGTGTCAATTGACTGTTTATGTTATCAGTAAGGTCTTAGTCAACAGTAAGCCATTTGTAGTTAAGTTTTGGGTGAATCACAAGGAACACACAGATTTTTGACTGCAAAAGGGGTCCATAGCCCCTGCACTGTTCAAAGGTCAATTGTGCTATTATCATCAGCATTTTATAGATGAGGAAACTGAGGAACAAAGAGGTTAAGTAACTTACTTGTCAATGACACATAACTATTGAGTGTTGATTTGAACGCAGACAGTCATTAAAGCTACTGGTCAGTAGTCTGCAATCTTCCCACTCAAGTGGGAAAAATTAATTTTAAATTTAATTACTCCTATTTAAAATTAAGTATATCAAAAACCCTTAGAGAAAGTATAACATTTTAGTTATTTTTTTTCTGAAAAAGAAATACAACACGAAACATGTGAAGGGAAAAAATTGGAGTGCTTTGACCAGGGGATGACATAACTTGAGTTAAAAAGGACACCACAGAGGATAAACTTTCCCTGGGCACTAAGAAAAGATGGGTTAATGTAGAGTCTTGGGGTCTCACTTCTTTTTATAAATACTTTTGAAAAGTTCCCTATTTTCAGCCCTCTTCCTTCTTCTCACTCTTATGTTGACCAGTTATGTGAATTCTTGAGTCTTTTGAGTGTCTATAGAACTAATCAATACATTTGCTTCTTGAAGATAGTTTTCTCTACCATGACTCATTGCCCTGAATAAGAACATTCTTCTCTGTGATAAGTCATTTACATCTATTGCATCCATTTTCTATCTTGATACAGTTTGATTGGAGTCAACAGCTCTCTTCTGACAATTATGGGTAGAGTTTGTGCTGAATTTCTGATTTTGATTCACCTTGTTTTGAGTAAACTTCAAAAAGAAGGTGGGGGTGATATGTGTTTTTACCATTCTGCTTTGGAACTCCTACTGCTATTCCATTTAAAGATTCTCCAGAAAGTAAGTATCTGTCCTCTCTCCCAAATCTTTGACCTTCAAAAGCACTCACTGCCAGGTTATTTTCTACAGCATGTGGAGCACTTAACATCAATACCCAGTTAGCCATTTAAGACTGCAGTTGTGCACATGTACCCTAGAACTTAAAGTATAATAAAAAATAAATTTAAAAAAGAATTAAAAAAAAGACTGCAGTAGTGCCAAGACCATGTGTACACACGTCACAGTGTCATAGTATTTGAATGCTTGTTTCTGTCTTTCATGAGGGATGCAGATTTTTTAGGGTGTCTTTTATCATTTAGCCACTGATTATTAGCAATACTACATGGAAGGAGAATATATGTGAGAAAGCAAAAACATTTACTTTCATTATTAACAGTCATCAAAGGGTAGAATTGGGATGTCTATAATGAGTGTGTTCTCAATCAAAACTAATAATCCATTTGGCTCTAAGGAATAATACAATTATTGTAATAATTGTATTATTGTTTATTAATAAAATACTGAAGGAGAATATATGTGAGAAACCAAAAAAAAATTACTTTCATTATTAGCAGTCATCAAACGGTAGTTTTTAGAAGAATTGGAATGGCTATGATGAGTGTGTTCTCAATCAAAACTAACAATCAGCCCATCTGGTGCTAAGGAATAATATAATTATCTTTGGAGTTCCAGCCTCTACTTTAGGTTCTTGTCTCTTTAAATTTTTCTCTTAACAATAAATAGTTCTCTCTTTCTATTCACCTAAAGAAAATGACAGATAAATTTATTTACAACATGGTTTTTGCATATTCATTTTTTTAAAAAATTTGCATTTCAAAAGATAATCTGGAGAAAAAAGGCAATTATTAAATGAAATGACATGTTGAACTTTAAACGTGAAGAAAAATGAAGTGGGGGATTGGAGCGTCTTCTAGTGTTTCAGTCATGCTACTTTCTGCAAAGCTAGCCCTGATCATAATGATGATGTTATCTGTCAGTGCTATATCCTGGAAAATGAACATGTCAAGGCCAGAACTTGTAAATGTGACAGAAAGAGGGTGGGAGTTATGAAATAAAGTGTTCAAAAGACTTAGAAAAGCTCATTGGGAACAAGCTTATTTTCCATAAGAAATGGTTATTGGAGATCAAAATAAAAGAAGAGCAAAACAAGGGAGACTCCAGGGGACTATTTGTAATTCACTGTATATTTTTTGGTAATTCATCTCCAACAGCTCTCTGAAATAGCTGTATACACATTTGAAGCACACCGTAGAACATTCAAAAGTAGAACTTAAAAAGTTTGTACTTCTGAGTTTGTGTTCAGTAACACACAGATGTATAAAATTCTTAAGGTCTAAGATCTAATTCTTCATGTTTCAAGAATAATACATCAGCTATTATATTTGACCCCTTTCCTGTGAGGAGAACATGTTTAGTTTTTTAAAATGTAAATAATTAAAAAATAATTTTATTGTAGGATATTATTTCACATATGATACCTCCTGAGATAATTTTGGAACTCATTTATGTTATCTTCCTTTGTGAATTAAGATTTTCAAATATAAGTGGACAAATAACCAGTGTGATCCTTGCAATTAAAAATGGTTAGGTACCGGCTGGGCGCGGTGGCTCAAGCCTGTAATCCCAGCACTTTGGGAGGCCGAGACGGGCGGATCAGGAGGTCAGGAGATTGAGGCCATCCTGGCTAACACGGTGAAACCCCGTCTCTACTAAAAAATACAAAAAACTAGCCGGGCGAGGTGGCGGGCGCCTGTAGTCCCAGCTACTCGGGAGGCTGAGGCAGGAGAATGGCAGGAACCCGGGAGGCGGAGCTTGCAGTGAGCTGAGATCCGGCCACAGCACTCCAGCCTGGGCGACAGAGCGAGACTCTGTCTCAAAAAAAAATAAAAATAAAAAATAAATAAAAATGGTTAGGTACTTTAGATGTTTTCAACCCTAAAGTTAGTTGTTTTTTATACACAGAAACATTTTAAATGGAGATATGGCGTTTTCTATTTATGGTTAATGTTTTTAATTACTATGTTCTATTATGCAGGGTTAACTATAAAATTTGACCAAAATCTGTATTTTATGGACAAAAAAGGACAATAAACATCAATACCTAACTGGCTTTTGATATAACCGTATAAGACTGTAGAGTTACAGCCATGTAAGACTGTAGAGAGCCTGTAATCTCGCCTAGACATTTCACAGGATCATAGAATTAAAATGCTTGTTTTGTTTCATGCCTGATATTCCAGTTTTGAATTTCAAATATATTTTAATCTGGATAATAAACAATATGGTCATCCTATTAATAAATATCATGGTGAATCAAGGCAGTTCTCTGTTCATCAACATATGTTTGTTAGTTAAATAGGTGAGGTAGGTTAATAACCTTCCTATTGATTTTAGTTTAAGAATTCCATAAGTAGTGAGCCACTATCAAAGATCTCAGTGGCTCCAGCTATGTTACTTAATACTGTAATCATGCCTATGCTTCCTCCAGCAGTTTGTTATAGCTGCAAGGACCCTGACATCCTCAGATATTGGCATTCATAAAGAAATAAGAGAAGTTATTTCAGTTACAGCATTTCTCACTTTCATCTGCAGTCACTACAATTTTTTTTCAAGGATGCTTGTGCTATCTTCCGAAAAGAGGTCTTCTGGTTTACCTTGTGAGTCGTGGTTATGAACTGAGCTAGCAGATGGTACAAGAAAAATCTGCTTTAATATCTATATGTCTCTGAGTCTTTATTTATATATATATATAAAGACTTTATAAAGACATATATATATGTATATGATGGAATTTCTATCATAACCTTATTCAGCATAAATCACCAATGAGTTCAGTAAAGAAATAATTAGGTGGACTCCCATATGTTGAGTTAGGAGATGGAGTCGGAATTTCTGATAAGATTAACTATATCAATTAACGCAATCTGATTTAAAATTATAGTCTTCCTGTGATCAACTTTTGCTGATATAAATATACATTCTAATTAGCTTAAACTTAAGCTAAATTGTTCTGTGGCTATAAAATATATATGTTTGATATGTATATACATACACATACATATATACACATTTATACATATATATATTTTTTCCCATGTTATGTCTCATTTCTGAGACGGCTGCAGTTTGTTTTGCTCTATGTTGTCTTTATCTCAGGGCCCAGCTAAAGGAGTAGGACCTTTCTGGAAATTGTTGGTTTTGTGGCAGGGAAAGAGAAACATCGTGGTGGACCACACACCGGCTCTTGAGCTTCTTCTTGGAAGCTGCAGACATCAAGTTTGTTCACATTCCGTTTGCCAAATCAAGTCCCATGGCCAAGCCTTACATCAGTGGGAGTATGGATGTGCTAATTTTCCATGGGAGCAGGCACAAAAAGTATTTTAAATAAAAATACAATCACCTTGTAGACATTTTGGCATGGAAATTTTCTTTTCCTTGGTTTGCCATTGTAACTGGCCTCTGTGGCATCCTGGATTCTGTTACTAAATATGGTTCTGGAAAAAACTAGATAGTAGTAATAAAGCAAGAAGATAATTGGTATTCTATTCCAAGCTGACCTGTGAGGTCATTTCAGCTCTCCAATAAAGTAGATCGCTAACAGTCTTTTTGAGGTTTGAGCATTTAGAATGCTTGCACTTATAAAATTATTCAAATAAAAAATTCTGCCTTTGGGGATATTATTTTTTCACAATTAGCTTTCACATAAGCAACCTAGTGAGTCTGTGGATATAACCTGTTTTGCAATTTAGCATCTCAAAAGGTAAGATTTTGTCTGATCTTTGACTATATTAGCCCTCCAGCTAATACAAGAAAATAATTAATTTAGACGGATCATAGACATTTCCTGATTTTCTGATTGTGTCTTAAGCCAAGAGTTTAAAGCTCTGGTTCAATTGATTTATTCTTTGTTATTCAGTATTATTACAAATAGCCTGTTTCATAGTCTCTCAAGCTACCATTTAATTTTCCAGAGTTATACATTCACAGAGAAAATTTTGGTAAAGCTCTTAACACTGAACACCATGAACTATTAATCTGCCAGTTATATAGTGGGGAAAAAAAGATATTTCTCGCTTTTAAACCAACCATATCAGAGAACCAATCGCTTTCCCATTGCCTACAATCACTGGTGGTACCAAAGACTTTATCAATAAAGACTTGATTTCAGATAACAAAACCCTCCAGCAATTTTAAGCAAAATATTTGATATAGGGAAATATGCATTTATAAAAGTATTAGCCTAGAGGAGCAAGCTCTAGGCTGGGCCTTCAAAACGATTCCTAGAATAGCACTTCAGAACTAATGTATCAAGAAAATATTACCCTTGCTGGAAGCAGGAGATTGCTTTCTCAACTTTTGCTTCCAGGATTATGGTACCTTAGCTGCATGCAAGGATCAGGAAACTGCCACTGGAATTGTTGACTCAAGCTGTGCTGTTGGAACAAGGAGGGGGTGCTTCTCATTCTGACACCTTTTACTTCATTGAGTGAGATTCTAAATACAAGACTGCCATGTGTCCATTTAAACTAGTGAAATCTAAAATACAATTGTAACTTTTCAAGAGAATCTGAGATATCTTATAATTTCAGTCCCAGTAAAGGAAGGAGGTTAAGAATAAATGCTGCAAAACGTCAGTCCTCAGCACGTATAGCATTTTTCTATTGGATTTTCTTTTTTGTAATTTCTATTGAGAAGTCTGCTTTCAACTTATTGTTCTTCATTTATAGATAAAATTGGTCTCTGGTTGCACTTAGTATCTTCTTTTTGTGTTTGGTGTGCTGCAGTTTCATTGTATATTACTTAAGTGTGAATTAATATTTATTCATTCTACTTAATACTCATTATAATTCCTGAATGTAAGGATTTATATACTTCAATAATTCTTGAAAATTTATACTGAATTATATTTTTATTTAGTTTATATTTGCATGTGTTACCTGTCAGTAAGTCAGTTATCTCTTTCTGAAACTTCTATTAAATATACATATAAAACTTAAGTCCTTTATATCTCTTAACATTTCAATCTGTGTATTTTTATATATATATACATATATGTGTATATGTACATATATATATATATATATATCATTCAGGTAACTAATAATCTCAGCAATGCCCTAATTTGCTGTGAAATTCATCTATTTATTCATTTAATGCTAATACCTACATTATTTATATTTTGAAGTTCTGTTCTGGGCTTTTGCAAAACTGGCCAGCATTTTTCTACAGTATCATATTATTGCCTCTGTTAATAAAGAAGGGAATTATTTTATTTATTTTATTTTTTTTATTATACTTTATGTTCTAGGGTACATGTGTACAACGTGCAGGTTTGTTACATATGTATACATGTGCCATGTTGGTGGGCTGCACCCATTAACTCGTCATTTACATTAGGTATATCTCCTAATGCTATCCCTTCCCCTCCCCTCCACCCCATGACAGGCCCCAGTGTGTGATGTTCCCCTTCCTGGGTCCAAGTGATCTCATTGTTCAATTCCCACCTATGAGTGAGAACTTGTGGTGTTTTGTTTTCTGTTCTTGCCACAGTTTGCTGAGAATGATGGTTTCCAGCTGCATCCAGGTCCGTACAAAGGACATGAACTCATCCTTTTTTATGACTGCATAGTATTCCATGGTGTATATGTGCTTAATCCAGTCTGTCATTGATGAACATTTGGGTTGATTCCAAGTCTTTGCTATTGTGAATAGTGCCGCAATAAACATATGTGTGCATGTGTCATTATAGCAGCATGATTTATAATCCTTAGGGTATATACCCAGTAATGGGATGGCTGGGTCAAACAGTATTTCTAGTTCTAGATCCTTGAGGAATCGTCACATTGTCTTCCACATTGGTTGAACTGGTTTACAATCCCACCAACAGTGTAAAAGTGTTCCTATTTCTCCACATCCTCTCCAGCACCTGTTGTTTCCTGACTTTTTAATGATTGCCATTCTAACTGGTGTGAGATGGTATCTCATTGGGGTTTTGATTTGCATTTCTCTGATGGCTAGTGATGATGAGCATTTTTTCATGTGTCTGTTGGCTGTATAAATATCTTCTTTTGAGAAGTGTCTGTTCATTTCCTTTGCCCACTTTTTGATGGGGTTGCTTTTTTCTTGTAAATTTGATCGAGTTCTTTGTAGGTTCTGGATATTAGCCCTTTGTCAGATGAGTAGATTGCAAAAATTTCCTCCCATTCTGTAGCTTGCCTGTTCACTCTGACAGTAGTTTCTTTTACTGTGTGGAAGCTCTTTAGTTTAATTAAATCCCATTTGTCATAAATAGCTCTCATTATTTTGAGATACGTTCCATCAATACCGAATTTATTGAGAGTTTTAGCATGAAGGGCTGTTGAATTTTGTCAAAGGCCTTTTCTGCATCTATTGAGATAATCATCTGGCTTTTGTCTTTGGTTCTGTTTATATGCTGGATTACGTTTATTGATTTACGTATGTTGAACCAGCCTTGCATCCCAGGGATGAAGTTCACTTGATCATGGTGGATAAGCTTTTTGATGTGCTGCTGGATTCGGTTTGCCAATATTTTATTGAGAATTTTTGCATCAATGTTCATCAGGGATATTGGTCCAACATTCTCTTTTTTTGTTGTGTCTCTGCCAGACTTTGGTATCAGGATGATATTGGCCTCACAAAACGAGTTAGGGAGGATTCCTTCTTTTTCTATTGATAGGAATAGTTTCAGAAGGAATGGTACCAGCTCCTCCTTGTACCTCTGGTAGAATTTGGCTGTGAATCCGTCTGGTCCTGGACTTTTTTTTGTTGGTAGCCTATTAATTATTGCCTCAATTTCAGAGCCTGCTCTTGGTCTAATCAGGTATTCAACTTCTTCCTGGTTTACACTTGGGAGAGTGTATGTGTCCAAGAATTGATCCATTTCTTCTAGGTTTTCTAGTTTATTTATGTAGAGATGTTTATAGTATTCTCTGATGGTAGTTTGTATTTCTGTGGGGTTGGTGGTGACATTCCCTTTATCATTTTTTATTGCATCTATTTGTTTCTTCTCTCTTTTCTTCTTTATTAGTCTTGCTAGCGGTCTATCAGTTTTGTTGATCGTTTCAAAAAAACAGCTCCTGGATTCATTGATTTTTTTGAAGGGGATTTTGTGTCTCTACCTCCTTCAGTTCTGCTCTGATCTTAGTTATTTCTTGCCTTCTACTAGCTTTTGAATGTGTTTGCTCTTGCTTCTCTAGTTATTTTAATTGTCATGGTAGAGTGTCAATTTTAGATCTTTTCTGTTTTCTCTTGTGGGCATTTAGAGCTATAAATTTCCCTCTACACACTGCTTTAAATGTGTCCCAGAGATTCTGGTATGTTGTATCTTTGTTCTCATTGGTTTCAAAGAACATCTTTATTTCTGCCTTCATTTCGTTATGTACCTAGTAGTCATTCAGGAGCAGGTTGTTCAGTATTCATGTAGGTGAGCGGTTGTGATTGAGTTTCTTAGTCCTGAGTTCTAGTTTGATTGCACTGTGGTCTGAGAGACAGTTTGTTATAATTTCTGTTCTTGTACATTTGCTGAGGAGTGCTTTACTTCCAACTATGTGGTCAACTTTGGAGAAAGTGTGATGTGGTGCTGAGAAGAATGTATATTCTGTTGATTTGGGGTGGAGAGTTCTGTAGATGTCTATTAGGTCCGCTTGGTGCAGGGCTGAGTTCAATTCCTTGGTAGCTTTCTGTCTTGTTGATCTGTCTAATGTTGACAGTGTGGTGTTAAAGTCTCCCATTATTATTGTGTGGGAGTCTAATTCTCTTTGTAAGTATCTAAGGACTTGCTTTATGAATCTGGGTTCTCCTGTATTGGTGCATATATATTTAGGATAGTTAGCTCTTCTTGTTGAATTCATCCCTTTACCATTATGTAATGGTCTTGTCTCTTTTGATCTTTGTTGGTTTAAAGTCTGTTTTATCAGAGACTAGGATTGCAACCCCTGAGAAGGCAATTATTTTAAATAAACATATAATGACTCCTTGCTGACTCTATTATCTGAAATTCTTTAGACAGTGGAGATTAGAATGTGGACATAACTTTTTTTGTATGCACCATTCTAATCTCCAGAGCCTGCAAATATTATTTTATTGGAGAAAGGGTCTGTGCAGAGGTAATTAAATTAAAAATCTTGGGATGAGGGGATCATTCTAGATTATCTGTGTAGGCCCTAAACTCAATGACTAGTGTCCTTACAAAACACACACAGAAGACAGACTAAAAGAGAAGCAGATGAGGGAAGCAGAGATTGGAGTGTTGCAGCCAAAAGCCAAGGAACACTGACAGTTTTCAAAGCTGAAAAATGCAAGGAACATAATCTCCCTGGAGCCTCTGAAGGGAGTACAGTCCTGGCTACACCTTCAGACTCTGGTCTCCACAGCTGTAAGAGAATAAATTTCTGTTGTTTTAAACCACAACTTTAATGGTAATTTGTTACAGCAGCCCTTGGAAATTACATACAGAACATAATCTTGCTTTGTTAGTTTGTTTGTGTCTGTCTACACTTGATCGTGGTTACGTTGTACTCTTGGACTGGGAGGTCTTGCTTGAGAACTGTGGATGCTGACTTGAAGATATGTTCATTTTCAAAGAGCCTATATGTAACTATTCCAGAAGCCTGAGGAGTATCACTAACCTGGACCAATCTTTTTATGTTAATTTTTTATGCTCCAAGGCACACTGATGAATCCAAATAATACAAATGTGAACCCCAGACTGTGGCTAGGCCGGGCAGTTGATGGTGAATTTGCTTGGGGGCATTTCTTTTCTGTCCTGGCCATCCATCCTGCATTACTTAATTTTGTTTTAATCCACTCTTTCACTTTGGTAGAGCTGCTCTCCAGTTTTCAAGGACCATAGGCTACATCTTCAGCTCCCACATTGCTCTAAAACTCACTTTCATCATTGATAAGACTGGAACCTTTCCACCTCCACCCCAGATCTGTCCCGTTTGCTTCAGTTTGAGAGCTAAGCACTCTAGTTGTTGCCAGAATTATTTGTCTCCTCTTTGCTTTTAATCTCTGGTAGTCTTTTATGTGAGAGCATTTATAAATTTTAAAGGACTTAAAAATACTAAATCCAGTATTTCTAAGTAAATTGTATCATAAAGTGGAACAGTTAGGGTATATATTTGCCTTAAGTTTAAAACAGAGATCCAAATATTGCACATTCTAAATAAATACTAATTCATTAAATAAGTTTGTAACAAAGACTCAAAATTCCAGTTTCCTGGTTGTGATTTTATACTATGGTTATGCAAGGTGTCAGAACTGAAGAAAAATGGCTGCAGAGTTTATGGAATTTCTGTACATTAATTTTTCCATCTATGTGTGAATCTTCAATTACTTAAAAATAAAGCATTAAAAAAGTAAATAAAAATAAAATTTGCTTAACCACAAGAGTTTCTTTCTCATGTAAGAGAAAAGTTAGGTCCTGATGAAGGTAGCTAAGGGTTACATATCTATCTAGGATGTAAGATTTTTTCAGCTTTCTTCTACATAATTTCTATGCTATGGTCTCAAGTGAGGCAGGAGAATAAGGTCTGGAGGCAGGGAACCTAACGCTGATTCTGGCTGACTCGGTATCAGAGGCCATTCCCTTTTCAACCCTTCCTTCTTCTGCATGGCCGTTGCTGCTGGAAGTTGTAATCCCTCCTTTTGCTGCCTGGCAGTTTCCGTGGCAGGTGTAAAATTAAAGTACCTCTGATTGGTCCCCTCCTGCAACCAATCAGATTGGTCATGGGCCTTCTCTTCAACCAATCAGACTAGTCACAGCTCACTAGAGTGAACCAATGGGAAACCTCTAGCGGGTATAAAAACCCCCACAAAACTCTGTCACCAGGGTCCTTGAGCAGCTGCTCTGCCAGCTCGCACCCCGTGGAGTGTACTTTGATTTTCAATAAATCTTTGCTTTCATTGCTTCATTCTTTCATTGCTTTGCTGTGCATTTTGTCCAATTCTTTGTTCAAAATGCCAAGAACCTGCGCAATTTGCAGTCAAGACCCTCCATTGCTAACACAATTTCCAAATTGGACTTAAGTTAACACATTCATTTTTCCGGAGCAGATTGGAGATAGAGAAGAAAGAAGGCATTTCCTTCTTTTCAAAGATACATCCTCAAAGTTGCATATATTATTCTTTCTCGCTCTGTATGTCAGATGTTAGGTATATGGCTACACTTCCTGGAAGCTTCCTGAGAATTGCAACATTTAAGCCGCCAGCATTCTAAAATTAGAGTTCTAGTTCTATGGAGGAAGGGAGACTATTGGAGTTCCTCTAAGTTTCTGCCATGGGCATTTTCAGGTTATGTTGTCTACATGTTATCTAACACCAAAACCTCTGTTAGTATCTTCTTTATTATATAGAAAATAGGGAACTCTATCAGGCCATAAATACATGTTTGTTTTAAAATAAAAATTAAAGTTTTATTACATAAACATTCTGAAAGAATATTAAGTTATGCATTTGGTAATCTATTCAGAGGCATTAAACTGCCATCTACGGATTTTTCTAAATTACATATGTAATTATAAATAACTTATAGGGACAAGATTTTGTAGTTAAAATGCTTGCCAGTGAAATTAAGGAAGAGGTGAACTTGATGGTAGAGATGAGAGCTCCCTTGAACTTTTCATCTGTCTGCTTGACATGCACAAGATTATGACAAAATATAGTTGATGACACAGAAAATCTTTTCACGGATGTGCAGAAGCTGACAAATTCTCCACATTGCGGTAAAAAGTTACGTATCTATCTTGGCCTTTTTCTGGACTGGCACAATTTGCATCTCCATTATCAGGACCGTGCATAAGCTTACAACAGCTAATAGTGTCACTAATGTCATCGTGCCCTATCACGACAGTCTTCCACTCTCTTCCTGCCCCACATATTGCCCAACATATTAACATTGCTTATGTTCCTGTTTTATTAGAAAAGACACTCTTGGCCGGGCGCGGTGGCTCAAGCCTGTAATCCCAGCACTTTGGGAGGCCGAGACGGGCGGATCACGAGGTCAGGAGATCAAGACCATCCTGGCTAAAACAGTGAAACCCCGTCTCTACTAAAAAATACAAAAAAAAAAAAAAAAAAAAACTAGCCGGGCGAGGTAGCGGGCGCCTGTAGTCCCAGCTACACGGGAGGCTGAGGCAGGAGAATGGCGTAAACCCGGGAGGCGGAGCTTGCAGTGAGCCAAGATCCAGCCACTGCACTCCAGCCTGGGCGACAGAGCAAGACTCCGTCTCAAAAAAAAAAAAAAAAAAAAAAAAAAAAAAAAAAAAAAAAAAAAAAAAAAAAGACACTCTTCATTCATTTCTCAATCTTTCACTCTTTCTTTCGTTACACGCACACACATAATTAATACTCGCTCGTCATTCAACCTTATAGTGAAATTCTGGTAGTGAAATCCATATTTTCTTATAATTATAATGAAATTCTCATTTCTCAGGAAGGAGAACTTACAGATAGGTTAAAATGAGGTACATTTTCTCTGGCAACACTACGCTTTCGTATTTGATGGATGATTATTCATACACAATTCTGTTTACCAAACAATGGTCGGTTGAGGTATTTAATAAATTGAAATAAGATTTTTGTTTTCTTTGAGACAAATTTCTATTAAGGTAACATATTGTTCAATTTTCCCCACAGTTGCTGTGGATTAATATCTATTTGGAGTGCACAGCATTCTAAATGTTAAAAAGAACACACACCTAGTTAGCATTATACTTTTTTCAGGCAATGTCATATTAAGGAACTTGGAAAACCTTATAGGAAAGTTGTTATATATGATCTTGACTGTTATTACAGTAAACATGTTTCTCTTTTTCTGACCAGGAATGGTAACGTTATAAACTCAAAAATGTTCTCCAATTCTTGAGAAACTCAGGCTGAACCAGAAAATTTCTGGGTAAAGAATATTTTTAAAGAATATTTTTAAAGAATATAGAAGGCATACAGAATATGTGTTTCAGAAAACAAACCTGGCTCCCTTAAAAACAAAAGAAAACAAAACAAATAAACAAACAAAAACACTTTAGGCCGGACTCAGTGGCTCACGCCTGTAATCCCAGCACTTTGGGAGGCTGAAGCGGGCGGATCACCCTGAGGTCTAGAGTTCAAGACCAGCCTGGCCAACATGGTGAAACCCCGCCTCGAGCTTGCAGGGAGCCGAGATCGCGCCACTGCACTCCAGCCTGGCTGACAGAGCGAGACTCCATCTCAATAAATAAATAAATAAATAAATAAATAAATAAAAAAGAAAGAAACCCTGCCTCTACTAAAAATACAAAAATTAGTTGGGCATGGTGGCGGGCACCTGTAACCCCAGCTACTCAGGAGGCTGAGGCAGGATAATTGCTTAAACCTGGGATGTGGAAGTTGCAGTGAGCCGAGATCATGCCATAGCACTCCAGCCTGGGTGACAGAGTGGGGCTCTGTCTCAAATAAATAAATAAATAAATAAACAAACCCTTTGTTTCTAATATATGTATTCTTGCTTATAAATAACTTGTACTATTTCTACTGCATTTTATCAAACATCTGAGCACCAGTCAACTGTAAGGTCTTTCAGAACTTGTATGAGCTTGAATATTTCCATGACTCCAGAGTTTCACATAGCATCAAATCACTCAGCGGGTCATTGTCATTTGTAATGCCAGATACACTGTGCTTTATTTTATTTATGCTAACAGTTTTGCTTTATTTATGCAGTTGAGAAGTAAATTATGTTGGACCCTGTTTACATAAATAAAAAGTATAATTTAATGAGATAGAGCATGTATTAATTAATATACTGTTAAAAATATATTGGTATCTGAGTTGGTAAGATTGAAAATAACAATTTTCATTTGTTAAATTCCCATTTTGTATATCCTTTATGATTTTACCATAAACTGTAATGGGGAAAATCTCAGAAATGGAAAGTTGTATTAGAGTGTCTCAATATGTTATTTAAACTTCTACAATTTTGTTTAGGAGACAGAAAAATGTGGAAGAAAAAACAATATATTTATAAGTTAAAAATGTATGAAAAGATTTTTATATTTTGAAATTTCAGAGAGGTTACTTTTTAGTATTTATGTAATTCAGACTTTTTAAAAACTTGTGGATAATTCAAATATTAATAAGACAAGAATCCTTTATTTGTGAAAGAAGAGATGAAGATTGCACACAAATTAACATACCATCATATAGAAAGCACTTGGAACCATACTAGAGGCACGGATAAAATTTTGTCATTGCTGAAATGTTCAAGCATTATTTTTCAAAACAGGTGACTCTGTGGACATTGGGATGGAGCTTGATGGATGAACAAAAACTGACATGGTTGTATAGTTTAGAATAAAACTTGTGAAATGCATTTTTAAATAAAATATAAAACCAGCTAGTATATAATTACTAGAGAGCTTTGAAAAAATATTTGATAAAGAGCTTTGTATGTATGCTTCAGGAAATTATAATGATCAAAATCCTAAAGACTTCAAAGTACTACACTGTGCATATAGCATTGTTCTTCAGAAAAAAAAAAAAAAATGTTTGTTTTAAAAAGAAAGAAACCTTTCTCCAAGGGAGTTTAGCAATCCATTTTATCATTCACTATGGTAACAGAAAGAAAACAATAGTTGATATCAAAATTTGGCATCCTGGAAGCAGTGAAAAGGTAGTAGGTGTATTTTCTTTCTCTGTTGGAGTAGGTCTGTCCTAAGAGCTAATTCAGTTATTGTTTTCTTTCAAATGCATTTGTTAGATATGTTTTTAACAAATTGGAGTATGATGGTCTAATATTTAGGAAATTCTCCAAAGAAATTCATTAGTTATGGAGCCATTGCTTAATGTAGCTCTGCCTTAAACATGATTTAAATTCAAATAAGCATTCTCCTGTCATCTCAAACATGGTTACATGTTTTCTGGTTGATGTGTGGGAAGGAGTGGCATGCACAAATCTCTCCACTAGCTAATTTAAACATGCTTTGCAATTGACAATATTCTATTGAAAAGAATGCTGTATTAAATATACCCTACACATTTGATGCACTAAAGTGACTACACATAAAACATTAAACCTTTAGAACAGAAAAAAAAAATGCATTCTCAGGACTGACCATTGTTTATTTTAATAGTCTACCTATGTGATTAAAGTACTATTATATTTGATTAATTAAACCTGACTCAAATGAGGTGATACATGAAATATGTTCCCTATGAGTAGTATAAATTTTTTTAGACTGCCAGAAATTGAACACATAATTCTATTACCTGTACAAATTAGAATTGGAAATCATTACATTTTGGAAATCGTTACATTTTCTTCTAGGTATATTCCAGGTACAATGTTTCCAAATCTATAAAAATATAGGTTCAAACTTTTATTTGAAAAATAGCTAGCTCTTTTATAAAATATTTTTGGGCTAGTTTCTTAAGAAAAACAATTTATAATTTTAGTAGTGTTTTAGATTTCACAGTATAATTCACATGTGTTGCTTACAGTTAAAATATTAAAAACCTGAATATTTTAGTGTAGTTAGAATAAGTTTTATACCTTAGGAAATATACAATGAAGTATAAATGGAAATGATATATGTAATATTCTCAAATAGTACATAAAATACATATAATTTACATATATATTTTATGTAAATCATATACATATCACAATGTATATAGATATACGCAAGGAATAATAAAACAATTGTGACAAAATGTTCAAAAATGGTGAATCTGCATAAAGTATATAAGAGAATTATTTTTGCTATTTGCATTATTTCTATAAGTTTGAAATTATTTTAAAATCAAATTAACTAGAAAGTACTGAATATCAATAAGACACAAGTGACTTAGCCTTTCATTTAGAAGTAAGCCACATAAGGAAAAGATTGGAAAAGTGTCGTATTTAAGGCTATGAAGGGCATCAATGATAGAGTCAGGAATGGAACATGGATGTTCTGATTTAGAGTCAGGGCTCTTCCATGGCCCTAAGTTACATCTACCCAACAACTGTGAAAGTAGGGTAGGGAAGGCATTATTTTTCCCATTTACAGATAGGAAATACAGGTTTTATTATTAGTGGTAAAGCAAAAATTCTCACCCAGGAGTTTGATTCCAAATACAGTATCCTTTCCATTATGTAATAAATCAGCATATGCACATATGAGATAGCATGCTGTTGCTTAAAATCAGCATAAAGTATGCAGTTAAAGATAGTTTTCAAATATCTGCTTTTTTTATTCTTCAGACTTCATTGATTTATACAGACACAACACAATACATTATCATAACATTCCTTGAGGCTAACCAGTAACAGAATTAAGGTCAGATTATTTGTGTTTTGTGTTATATTTCACTCATATTAGGAAGTAATGTTGTTCGTGGTATGAATAAAAATTCACTGCCTATTGTTAAAGGAAAGTAACAAAAATTAAAAAGTGAAGCCATGAATTTCAAATTCCAATTTTTAATTTATTTGAATTAATTCTATTCCAATATTTAGTTTGTTTTGACTTACGTGACTCAGAGGGATTACTCAAAGAATTGGAACAAGAACTTTGTATTATGTAAAGGATTTTCTCATTGCTCTGAGTTTAAAGAGAACAGTCTGTTGTTTTCATTTTATTTTAGAAGAGTAGTCATCATTCTAGAATCAAATTCTATTAGACCTAATTTGAATTTCTCTATTTAGCATAAGTTTCCCAGTCGTTGTATTTTCAAAAGCTTCTCTTCACTCTGCATTTTAGCCACATTGATACAAATAAAACCTATTTATGATCTCTGAAGACATTTTAAATTTCCTATATCTAGCATATAATAGGTGCTCAAAAAATGTTTATGAAATTACAAACATCATAAGTATGCATTTGTGTATATATGTATACACACATGAACATATGTCCTTGTACATACACATGAATACATATATGAATGAGCACATTGGAAAATTCAGTGTAAGGCAGCAATTCTACTTGAAGTTCACTGAAATAATCAACATTTTGAAGGGAAAACTTTACATCAGCACTGGTAACTAATCAGAAATACAGGGAAATCTGTTGAGGGTAGTTTCAGCCAATTAAGTTATCTAAGACTAGCTGACACAAGCTAAAGAAAGATAGCCTTTCAAAAAGTTGACAAAATTCACTCAAAATCACACGATTGCCCTCTAATTCGGAGTGGTGAAAATAGATATTTTTACCTATGTCCATCACTTCAAAAATGTTTTAAAAGACCGGATGAGATGATTGTACTAGTAAGGAGTGAATAGGAACTCATAAAGAGAAAAATTACCAAATTAAAATAGACTAAACAAAATGAAACTATTTCTTTCAAATAAGGAAGTCCAGTAGTAAGAAGTTCATGGCTTGGCAGGAGGAGTCCGTGGTGTCAGTGAGGATTAGGCTCAGTTGTTTTTGCTCTGCCATATATACATGAGCAAGATCGCCTGCTGGCCCATGATGGTGTCTAGAGCCTCAGTCATCCCACTTACACTTGGACCAGTAAAAGGAGAAAACTTAGAAAAGGACAAGGTAGCCCTTCTATCTAGGTCAATTCCTTTTAATGAATTGTTCTGAAAGTATATCCAACATTTTCTCACAAATTCCATTGGCCAGGAATTGGCAACATCTCAGTCATTGGCCACATCCAGCTTTAAAGACAGCCTAAAACATTGATGTCTTTTATTCAAGTATTTTACCCTGCTGAAATGCATTGCTGAAAAAAAACCAAAAACACAAAAAACAAAACAAAAACCAGACACAGAACCAAAGTGCTTTCTTTTTTGTTGTTTTAGACAGATTCTATGGAGGAGACTAATTTGCCTAATACTTATTCCTATTGACTTTTAGCAAGTTTTTATTGTTAGCAGAAGCTAGAAAAATAAAACTATAAGCTAAATTCCTAATACTCTCTAAAACCAGGGTTCTGTACATGATTTAGACTTGCAGTAAGATTCATTAAAGTCTGTAAGACTTTATCTTTAGTTTAGGATTAACCTGCATAGGAAGAGACACAGGATTGAGGCCTCTATCTTACTGCTGAAAGCTAATCTGAGATGCAGAGGACTCTACAGCATGAAAAACTGAGAAAAACATTGCAAGACTCAGATACTATAAACATGATTACTTCTATGTATATCTCAATTTAAGAAAAGACCAATGCAGCATTATACAACACTCACATTTTAGCATAATTTTGAGGAAGGGTCTTAGCTCATAAATTTGGCCTCCTAATGTGAAAACTAAATTTCTGAAATAGGGCACGCTAAGCCTCGTACCTGAGATCTTGGAGAGATTTGAGAACTTGAGAGAGACTTACTTTTATTCTCAGTTTTGTCAAATAGTAATATTTGGACCAATGGCCTGAATGATGAAAATCTCCTTAGAAAGTGTTCATAGGCTGAAAAATTAATCATCATGCTGGAATGCGCCTACCTCAGAATGTTTGCACTGGCTGTTTCCTGTCCTTGGGAACTGTTTCCCCTAAAACAAAACAAAATAAAAGTTTGCATGGATCATTCCCTCACCTCCTTCAATCTTAACGCAATTATCACCTTTGTAACATGACCTTCGTGTGTAAAACTGTGATTCCCACTCCAGCCAGGTTTTCCCCATTCTGTTTTGTTCCCTAAGCACTTAGCACCTCCAAACATATGATATAATGTAATTGTTTAATATATTTTTTGTCTTTTTCTCTTTGCTAAGATTAAACCTCTATCAGAGCAGGGAAGAGCTGCTCTTTTTTTTTTTCATTCATGTAACACCACTTGCAGGCACCTTGTAGGTATTTAGTAAATATGTGTTGAATGAACAAAGAATTAATGAAGAGTCTAGCCAATATTAAATATTGAAGAGCAAGAAAGAATAAAATAAGTTTACATTTTAAGAAAAGATGGTATGTGTATATATCTCCAGTATAATAGATTTCATCATATGCCTAGAAAGGGGTAGTATTTTATTTTACTTTATGCTTCTATTTGCAGGGATATGAACTTCCAATTATATCATCGGACTTGACTACTCCATTTCTTTCCACATTTAAAAATCATTAGTTTAATTTACTTAGGTTACAGAAGGAAACACAGTAATTATTTTCCAAAGTAGGCTGAACATAAAAGTAGCAAAGTTGCTTGGAAAAAAGAAAGATGTAATTTGAATTGACAGTAATTAAAATGAAATGACTTCTCAGCCTAGAGAAGAACATTTTGAATACGATGATCAATAGACACCATTATTCTGACAATTCCAGTGTTGCTGCTTATATAAATGTACATGTTACACTGAAGTACAAGGAGTTAGACTGATTTGAGTAATTCTAAACACTAGTTTAATATACAAAATAGAGGCAACAGCTTTCAATATCTCTCTAAAAGACCATGCAATGCTTACTACCTAATTTCACTGCATTCCAGGCCACCATTTCACCTGCAAAGGGGAGTATAAGATTATGCCAGAGCAAAGGGCTATGATCACTTCTTCGATTTCATTTGATGGGTTTAATAGACAGGAAATCTTCCATGGAGATGACATCTGCAATATACCTTTTATCCTGAAGAATCAGGGAGAAGTTATTTTGAGAACTTCACACAATATTTAACATGGGATTTCTGAATGAAGACAGTTTATGGATGAATAAGATAATTAAGCATTTAGACTGATGGGAAAAATAGGAGTTGCCAAATCCACTCAATTTTTAAAAATTATATTTTTCTACCTTCTTGTCTGAGCACCTGAGAATAAATCAACATGTGTCTTTGAAAATGTGTATTTAAGAACAAATAGTACTTAACACTAGAAAGTATTTCATACCAATGGTGTTCTTCTGATGACTAAATAGCATATTTCCTAATCTTTACACAAAATGAAAATCTATAATTTAACTTTTTGGTCAGAAAGATGAATTTTGTAACATTTTAAATTTTGAAATTTTATAAAACATTTAAAAGTAGATGGGTGGCTAAATAACGATTAAGCCACATAGCCCTTGGTAGTTTCTTATTCACAGTAATGATTTCATAGGTAAGAGTGCCTGTTTTTATCACTAATTAATATCAAACATTAAAAACTATGTAAATCCCACATTTAAGGATATTTTAATATATTGTGATTATTAATTTAGATGAACTTTCTGAAAAACATTTCAATTAAAATGTCTCTCACTAATAGAATACAGCACATTTCTCTTTTGAACATATGACATTTTTTCTTCCAAATTACTTACATAAAATGCAAAAGCTTCTTACTAATGCAAATACAGAATTGAATGAATGACTACTTTTGGTATTTGTTTGGCTGTGTGTGCTTTGCTTCCAGAAAAATAATTAAACTCCTATTTTTTTGGGTCAAAAGAATTGGCATTGAATCTTGCTTACCCATTTGTTCATTCATTGAGTAAGCAAATAAACTACATTAATAGAGTGAGACTTAAAACAGCAGAATTTTTTTGAAAGATCTTGATAGTACTATTTGCCTATTGACTCAATGATTTTCGCCACTATGACAGTCAACTTCACTATTTCAATAGCCACAGTTGATATAATTTGCCATATATGTTTCAAAATGTTTAATTGGAGGTCTGGATCCTGAATAATGTTTTGTACTAAATACTTGTTTTTTTTAAGTGACTTAGAAAACAACTTGGTACTATTAAGGAAACCATACTTGAATTATATTAAAGCTGGAAGCACAACACTATCAAACACTGAAACACACAAAGATGATTTGTTGTTTTATACCAAGGTATTACTGACAAAAAGATCATAGTTCTCAAATACAGATTTATTTATTTCCTTCCTTCCTTCCTTTTCCCTTTCTTCCTTCCTCCTTCCCTCCCTCCCTCTCTCTCTCCGTTTCTGTTTTTCTGTCTCATTCTTTCTTCTTCCTCCCTCCCTCCCTCTTTTTCTCTTTTCTTTTCCTTTCTTCCTGTCCTTTTTTTCCTTTCTCTCTGTTTCTTTCCTTTCTTTCCTTTCTTCTTCCTTCCTCCTTCTTTTCCCTCCTTCCTTCCTTTTCCTTTCCTTTTCTTTTTCCCTCCCTCCCTCCCTCCCTTCCTCCCTTCCTCCCTTCCTTCCTTCTCTCATTCTGTCACCCATGCTGGAGTGCAGTGGTGCAATCTCGGCTCAAGTGGTCCCCATGCCTCAGCCTCCCGAGTAGCTGGGATTACAGGTGTGCACCACCATGCCCAGCTAATTTTTTATATATGTAGTGGAGATAGGGCTTTGCCACGTTGGCCAGGCTTGACTCAAACTCCTGACCTCAAGTGATCAACCCGCCTTGGCCTCCCAGAATGCTGGGATTTAGGGCGTGAGCCACCATGCCTGGCCAGCATTATTTTTCTTTTGCCTATCTCAGTTTGATTTTTTTGTTGTTATAAACGTGAAACTTTTATTTTGTATTTTCCTGAAAAAATAATACAAGCTCATTTGGAAATTTTTGAAAATGTATCACACATTGTAATGAAGATATAAAAATCATCAATAAGCTCACCAATCAGTTAAAAAAGTTAACTTGTGAGTGCATTTTTCTATAAATGTTTAGATCATATTATAGGCACTATTATGTATATTACTTTTATATCAGAATCACTTCCATTACATAAAGAATGTATCAGCTCATCTTTTCCAAATAGCTGTGTAATATCCTATCATGCACATTAACATGTTTCATTTAACTATTTGATTTTTAAGACTCTTCTTTACACCACAAGTATTGCTTTTGTTTAAAATTTAATGGTTCCATATCTTATCATCATTGCCTCTGTTACTATAATAAATGGTATAAATTTATCTGGAATAATACTCACAGAATGATCAAAGTATGGAAAGTTGATTTTAACAGAAAAGTTAACGAACTTTCCAAGAAAATACCGAGTATTGTAATACAAAATTTAAGTACTGAGTATAAAATAGATTTTATTCTAAAGTTGACTATCCCCTTCTTGAACATCAAAGCTTGATGAAAAATATTACTTGAAATAAAGCCTGACTTATTTTGATTAGGCAAAGGAGTTACTGAATGTCTGGACTTCAGTGAATTAAGACACTGAGATTTTCTCACTATTGAAGCTACCTTGAAACAATAAACACTAAATACCTAGTTGGTTTGCCAAGAGCATAAAACGCTGCTTTTCATATTTGATTTTTTTCCCAAATCTATGATATAATCTAGAATTTGTATATGTATTTTTTTCCTGATAACGAAATGTGTAGACAATGGGAAAATAAGAGTTTCCAAATCCATTCAATCACTTTATGACCTTTTTCTACCTTCTCTGTGCTCCTGGGAAAAAATCAACACATACATTTTAAAAACATATTTGATAACTGAAACTAGTTAACCTAAACCTAAGTAGAAGGCCTAACCTTCTACCATGTCCAAATTAAGACTAAAATTATTAATAGCTTATTTCTTTACATCCACGAGAATTTGCTTCAATTATTTCTGTTCATGCCGGTTTCCTTTTAAAACCCTTCCTTAGACTTTCATTATATTTTTCTAGTTACAAAGTCTAGAAAAGGTATGCATAGAGATTGGTGTATCCAGGAACAGAAAACCAAATACAGCATGTTCTCATAGGTGGGAGTTGAACAATGAGAACACACAGACACAGGGAGGGGAACATCACACACCGAGGCCTGTTGGGGGATGGGGGTCTAGAGGAGGGATAGCATTAGGAGAAATACCTAATGTAGATGACGAGTTGATAGGGGCAGCAAACCACTGTGGCACATGTATACCTATGTAACAAACCTGCACGTTCTGCACATGTATCCCAGAACTTAAAGTGTGTATATATAGAGATATACACATATATACATATATACTTATATATACACATATACACATATATACACATATATATACACACATATATATGTATGAAATTGGTATATCATGATGCTTGCTTAAATACTCCAGGTTTTTACTCTATTTGGTCAGCATAGATCTCATAAGATTTTTCCAATGATGAAGTTTTTGTATTATGGAAGTTGTGAGCACATAATCTTTTCTTCCCATAGCTTGCTCATATTTGTGGATATGGTAGTTCTTCCTAAGTTGCCATATTTCCTGCAGATTCTAGGCACACTAATTATGTCTCAAATATACAGGTTAAGCTAATCAACTACTGTCTTGCTGTGTCTCTGTCTCTGTGAACACATTACATTGCTTCTTTGTACCCTTGCCAGCAAAAAGAAATAATATCTATAACCTTCTCACCTCAAGAGTATTGTAGTTGTTAATAAGTATGCAGAACTTTTGGAGAAAGATATAGTGTTTAGAGCTCTGTGGAAAAAACACTTGTATATAAATGTAATATGTCATTTTTATAACATCTCCTAGCAGCCTAATGAAATGAACACAGGCATTCTACCAACACATTTCTTACTTGGGCTACATCCAACTCACTAAACACAATTAGGAAGTGAAATTCTTGTTGTTACTGTAAACTGTAACAGCCCAAAACTCTGCTTAATGTAGGCTCATTTTGGAATCTGTCCAGTGAGATATTGAAAGTACTAGAAGATCTTCATTATAATATGAATCTATATGGATGATTTTTATCACAAGTTTCCAATGTGTTATTTATGGCTCCAAACAGAAAATGATTTGTGTTTCTGTTTTGGTTTTAGTTTTAGCTATTGCTATTTCTAAAACAAATTAAAATTTACTTTTTGAAGTACTTAACATATATCTTAATCAATGATTGGATCTAAGTTTCACACATTTCCTCTTTCTCTTCTAAAAATGTTACCCCCTTTACAATCTTATTTCTCTCCTTTCAATTTCAAAAGAAAGAGTAGTTGTCAGCTTTTACTTTTATTCCCTTTCCTCCCACTCTTAGTTTAAAAAGTGATATACCCTTGTTTTTGCCCTCTCTCATTTACTGATTCAATTTTTCTGGAATAATATTTAATTATTCCAATAACATTAGAAATAAGTCCAGAATTTTAAAATTTTAGTTTTTTTCTGGCCTCACTCTCCTTATGTCTTAGATGCATTTTATAGTATTGATTTTGATATGCTTCTGATACTTTATCTTCCAATTCAGTTTAATCTTTTCCAATTAGTTCTCATTGTCTATCTTTACCTGTCCTATTTTCTGTTAAATACTGGCATTGTGATGACATCTTCACATTCTACTACTGTCTAAATTAGGGCTAAAATTATTTATAGGCCATGTCTCTACATCCTTGAGAATTTGCCTTAAACATTCCTTTTATAATGGTAGTTCTCTGTTCAAAACCTTTTCTGAACTTCATTATATCTTCTTATTTACAAAGTCCAGCTGAGTACATGGTTTATAGCAGCCACTCAAGAAACATTTGTTGACTAGTCTGAATGCAGTGGTGTTTAAAATTAACTGAACACATACATACGTGTACACACACACACACGTTAAATAGATCAATATTTGTTTGATTCTGAAGCATTTATATTTCCATTTCTATGTATTACTTAGAGGACTACATTCTAAATCTCTTTTATGGATAGTACTTAAATATTTTTCTTTTCTCCAATTAAGTTGGAGCCTGGTTCAAGGGTGTGATAATTGGCTACAGAGACTACTGAATCAACTGCTATTCCAAATGTGTCCATGCAAGGCACCTCTGCATCTGCTCCTGGCTCTCTGCTGTCCTCCAGTGGTTACATGTTATATTCCCCCACCCAGAATGTTACAAATAAGAGAATAGAGCCCAGATGAAGATCTGAAATGTTCTGTCCCCACAAACTGGATTAGTATTGGCTAAGCTAAGTGGTAAGAAGAACCAAGGTGGCCTATCATTAAAAGACAAGACTCAGACCAATGTACCCTTGGGGCCTCATTACTGTTCCTTTCACTGCTATTCAGGGCAAGCTGCCTAGAGATCACAATCTACATATCACCGTTTGGTCTTTCAGCAGATATGCCACTCTGTGCATTTCAAGACTTCAGTCAGCCTACCCAAATTATATGTTGTGAAGAAGGTATTATTTCACTGAAATTACCAGTGGCTTAGTACATTAATATTACCCCTAAAAAGGGGGAGGGGGTAAACCTGTAGTGTCAAGGATGGCAAGAGTAGGAAGGAAAACTCACGGAGCCAGCACTTACTTGGGATTGAGCAAAATTGTCTCAAAATCCCTTAAACTATTACACTTGGAAAATTCTGACCTATTAGGGGTCATGGCCTTAATTAAGAAGGTTTAAATTTTAACCTATGCACAGTCATAGAAATATTAAGAACCTCCCACCTACCAGATCTTCTTTTGTTCTAGCACACATATATGCCATGGAAAAAAAATATTAAATTCTGAAGTTTCCGTTCCAAATGAAAAATGACAATTCTTAATCCTCTATAATTCAGTTCTGCACAACTAACTTTAATTGACTTTATTTGGTTTGTAAATTGTGTAATTTTATGCAAAGAGACAGAATTAGTGGAATGATTACTATAACACATTTACCTATAAGCATTTAAGCAACTATACATTTCCTTAAATCTGTGGTCATGAAGAGCTTGATCTAGTGAGAGATAGTAACGTTGTGGAGTTATTAGACTTTTTACTATTGAGTTGTAAGAGTTCTTTATATATTCTGGATGTAACGCTTTACATATATATATAAAACATGTTATATATATATATATAAGTTTTTCCATTCCATTGCAGACTTCTCATCTTAATATGACCTTTATAGGAGAAAAAGATTTTACTTTTGATAATAATCATTTTAACAAAGTTTCTTCTATGTTTTGTTCTTAGGTACCCTAAGAAATCTTTGCCTATACAAGGCTGCAAATATTTCCTTCTAGAATTTTTTTAATGTTTTACATGTACTGTATGATCCATTTCAAATTATAGAATGTGGCGTGAGGTAAGGCTCAATATTGAAATCTTGTGCTTCCTGAACATGGAACATGTCTCCATTTTATTTCTTCTGTTTTTCCATCTGGATGCATTTTATTTTATTTTACTTATTTAGTTTTACTCTACAAATTTAAATCTGCAGCACACTGTGCACTAGCATTGGTGATAGCTCATATCCTGACTTGTTCATCACCTAGGAGGAACATATTAGTTATTTCCAAATTAAGCATGATGCTAAATACATGTTTTTATGGATGCCCCTTTTTAGTTTAAGGAAGTTTGCTTCTCATTTTGATTTCCTTCTCTTCTTATTTTTGATTTTTATGGATGGCATTTTTTGAGTTTGAGGCAGTTTCCTTCTCTTACTATTTTGATTTACTTCTCTTCTTTTTTTGTTAGTAGTAGATGTTGAATTTTCTCCCTGAGAGGACTCCCGAGTAACTTTCTTCCATACATATTTCCACATCAGATCTGGTTCTTTGGAAATTTAACCCAAGAGATCTAGTTTCTTTTATTGCCCTGTAAGACATTATATACTTTAAGAAACTTTAGAAAGAACTAAATATTACACTAGACAGGAACAGAAAATGTGAAGCTTGCACTTTCTGCTCATCAAAGCACATGATAAGATGAAAGAAATCAGAGATATAGGACTCTGTGTCTGGAATACCTCTTTCCAAACTGTGTTCTTACAGTAGCAAAGCTTATTGTATAGGTTTAGAGAGAGAGCTGAAATCAAGGAAAGTTTATCCTTGTCCACCATTTGGCCACCTGGGAAGAGATTGCCATGCACACCGTCATGAGCCAATATGGAGATGACAGAGAAAGAGAAAGAATAAATGAACCCAGGAAGGCGTTCCTAAGCTGTTCTGTAGCCATATGCCCTTTCGGGAACCCACAGATTCCTACATTTTCTAGGAGAGAGTGTAAAAAAGTAGCTGAACATCTAGTTATCACTGTGGAAGCAAAGAATCTTGAACATTAAGGGCTACTGAGAAGGTTCATTTATCCTGCAGTCATGATTCAGGAAAAGTTCCTTGGGCCTCAGTGAGAATAAGTCATCAGGGGAAAGCTATAGGGTTGTGGCTAGGCCAGGAGGACAGAACTCATTAATGTACACTAGTAGGATGCTTATGGATATGAACAGACTATCCTCATCTCAGGATATACCAGCCTCCACATAGCCAGTGGAGACCCACCCAAGAACCTGCATGAGACCAAGATAACCACCAACCCCAATCCCATGGTGACATCCATGCCATCTTATTCCAAGGTGCCATCTTAAAAAGGAAAAGGGTGAGTAGTGGGTAAAACAGCCTTAATACGACTTGGAAATTTAAACTGTCAATATATTTTCAAAATAGGAATTGTTGGAAATCAAAAGAAACTTAAAAATGAATGAGATATCATTACAGAAAAATTAAAATTTAATTCATTACTATATGTCAATGAGGCATAGAAGTGAAGCAGATATATTCTCTCTCCATATTGAAGTAGTAACTTAAATTCTTAAAGCTACAATACTGCTAGTAAGCAGTAAAGATTCAAACGGGGCCCAATTCTATGACTCTATTCACGAAATACTAGTTCTATTGAGTTCACTTTAAGGCATAATTAAATGTCGGTAAAATATTACTGGTTATTATGAAGTTTCAGATAAAGCAGAAATTAAATCTCATCATCACTGATATGCTAACTACATACATGGAAGCATGTTATATCTCCGGAAATATATGCATACATATGTACATATATAGCATATGTGTGTGTGCATGTGTTTATGTATATGGAATTTCCAGGCCTAACAAATTGTTTGATAATTGAAGGTAGTTTTGGCTTCAGCAACCAGGCCATGTCTCATGGAATGGAGAGATTAAATCATGGAGGAAACTGTCATAAATTATCAGTAAGGGGTTATATAAAACTCGATGTCTCCTGCAGAAAACGTGGGTCTGGCTAAAATTTAATCTCTTCTTTTAATGTCCCCAAATGGTCTCAACAGATTCCTTCCTGAGGGAAATATAGCCATAGGCAACTATGTTCGGAAATAGTGATTTGGGTTAGATTTCTAATTTACCATTCTGGGAAACCTTCACACAGTAGCAAATTTCTTACCTGAAAATTTAACATAGGCACTGCATTGGTCTGTTCTCAAGCTGCTAATAAAGACATACCCAAGACTGGGTAATTTATAAAGGAAAGAGGTCCAATTGACTCACAGTTCCACATGGCTGGGATGGCCTCACAATTATAGTGGAAAAGCAAGGGATGTCTTACAAGAGAGCTTGTACAGGAGAACTTTAATTTATAAAAGCATCAGATCACGCGAAACTTATTCACTACCACGAGAACAGTATGGGGAAACTGTCCCCATAATTCACTTATCTCTACCTGGCCCTGCTCTTGACATGTGGGGATTATTACACTTCAAGGTGAGATTTTGTTGGGGACACAGCCAAACCATATTAGGTACTCTCTAATAAGTGGTTGGAAATAGCTCATAAAAATAATCCCAAATCTGTTTTGAAAAATTAACAGAAACTTTAAGCAGTATTTTAAGTATGGATATTGGTGTCTGTGTGTGTGTGTGTGTTTAAGTTTATATTGGACAATAGCAAACTACCTTGAAGAAAAGTTGATTTTGGAACATAAGAATCTCTTCATCACAAGAGCAAATTCTAAATATGTATCACATGGAATATTCAGGAAAAGTACTATGGGAATATTTTAGCTCTCTAGAAGGAAATACTAATCCAGATGTCTTTATTAATTGTACTTTAGGACAACTTTGGTTCTTTTCAGAAGGTGCATGATCTCGATGGTTGAAGTTGCTGATTTTGGGGGGTAATCTACACAGAAAAGGTGATGAAAATATCGGAAACAGTTTGTATCCTACTATGTGGCTAACATATGAGGAAGTCTCAACATGCAAACTTTGGCAGGAAGATAAAATCTTAGGCCATAGACAAGACCATGTCCTTTTGTGAAGACAATTCCTGCAGCAAAATATTTTTCATTAAATCAGGGAAACAGATACTAGTGAACTAAGATTTGATATATAACTAATAATAAATACCAATTATTTTTTGCAAGCATATCTCATCACTGAAATATACACCTGTTTCAATGTATTATCCTAATCTAGGGGAATCAAGAAAAGGATTATCTACTTAAGAAGAAGAGGATATCAAGCCAGTTATTGGCACAATGTGGAGGAATCAGCAAAATAACTGTTTTCAAATTTCCAGTTATTAATTTTGTCATCATATATACAAACCTATTTACCAAACATGCTTCATTCTACGTTTCTTTCTTGACAGGTTTTACAATCTTTGTTATACTGTTTTCAAACAAAAAATGTAAAATGCCATTTCTATCTTTCTGAAGCTTCCCATCAACATGTTTATCTCTTCTCACCCACATATCTGATTGTATTTAGAATGTAAAAATAAAATAGGCTTTAAAATGAAAAGGCTTTTATAAAATAAAAATTTGTTGTAGAAGAGAAAAAAAAAATGTAAGAAACTCAGATTTCCACTGAATGTCCAAGGGCCTGTGGGGGCCTAGGAGTGAAAGGGTGATATTTTAAAAGTGAGTAAGTGTGAATGTTCTCATAGGTTTCATGTAAAGATGATATAATTATATTAATGAATGTTCTGTAACAGGGATATTCTTTGGTTAGTGGTCCTTTTGAAGATGTGAAGATAAGATTGTGTGCCACCCAGATTACATGACATATATAATTCCTCTCAGTCCTTGAATTATAATAGTTATAAGGCAAAAACAACCCTTGACCTTTTGGGTTCCCTGATATGTTTACAAAATAATTTGAGTTTTTAAGTGCAATGTGATTTAAATATGCATTACACATTTCACCAATGATTAGGAATATCTGCTATATGTGATTTGTCCTTATGTATATTATCAATAATTATGACCTTTTAATTTATCCACTCTTTTAAGTATAAAACTTACCTGCAGTTGACAATGTTTTTGAAAAAACTTGAGTCTTAATATTTCCCAACTAGAATTAAGTTTTAAAATACAAACTCCTCATTTTATACATGGGTATAATATAGGAAAGAGGGAGTCTAGTAGAAATTTAACTTCATTTAGAGCACAGACTGAATAGGGTGGTTGGAGACTTTATTATTGCTATAACTCAATGCAGTTTAAGTGCTACAAAATTAAGTGATATTGCAACAAAGTAAGAAGTGTAAAAGCAGTCAAACTCTCTTAATCTTTAAGTCTTTCAGCGAATATTTAAGAGCTAATGTAAATAGGGGCACTGTGCATAAAGCAGGTTTCAGCAGAGAAAGCATTTTCATGGCAAAGTAAGTACAAGGGCTGAAAGGGGCTAGTCAACCCACATTCTAGTTGTAATTATCTCTCATCACTACTTTTCTCTTCTTTTATCTTATTAATAATTGCCCTTCATTGATCTTGCTGACACCACTGATTATTATTAGCTGCTTCAATATACGTAGTGCAGGTCTCAGTGACTAATACAAATTGTGAAGTCCTAATTAGGGAGAAGGAATTGGGCTGGTGGGACAGAGGGAGAGCAAAAAGAGAAAGTAGGTAAATTTTAACTCTGTCTTTCTACATAGTCCAGAACACATAGTCCTCTTGTGCCCAGTTATCATCAGACCCTCAGCTGATGGAAAAATGCAAGTTAGCTCACTGCAACCTTGATGTTATCAGTACTGCATAGAGCCCTCTTCAGCACAAAGCAGAAGCACCATCCTATAAAATCTCCAGCAATCCTTTGTGTCCTTGCAGTCAGGTCCTTTCTTGCTGACTTTCCCAATGCTTCCTTGCAATGTATTTTCATATTTTCTCTAATAAATCTGCCTTTTTATAACCTACAAATGTCTTTGTAAATTCATTTTACTGCTCATACAATACTGGCCTCAGTTGCAACCTGCGAAACAAATATCAAAAAAGGAGAATGCTACCTGGCAGCATTATGCAAGAGAATGGAGACTTACAAATATGTGTAGGAGTATGTGTGTAAGTGTAACAACATGAGTTATCAAAGATGGCCAAAGGTACCTGAGAGCAACCAATGTGACTATTGCAGAAATAGGAAAATTGAGAAAAATCAGTATTCCACGGGTAGGCTAACTAGTGAATGAGAACATGAAAATGAAACTACAGGAAAAAGAGAAATGTGCAGCTTACTACTTGATGGAAACAAAGATACAAAACATGCAGGATAGTGGGTTTTAAACATTTTGGTTATTATTATTTTAACGATTAGGACTAACACGTCAATGGAACACCAAGTTCCCATAGATACTGTTTGAAAACATCTTAGTATATGTCTATACATTTAGTAAATGTCTGAAGAACCTCCATGTGATATGGTAAACACTAGTGACACAGAATGTTGATTCCTATGTATGAGATTAGGCTGCCCACTTATTGATGAGAACAAATAATTATTGTGTCAGAAAGTATATCAGTAATATTCTTAGTTGATAATTTATATTAGTAATAAAAGTTAAATGTTGATAGGAAAATAATCACTGTTATGTTATATATACATATAATTTAGATATATGTATGTTAAACTGGCAACTACTGAACTATAATTTTAATTACTATTTTATGTCAGAATCTTAGAGCTTAATATATGCAGAGATTTGTTGCTAGATAATAAGTTTGTTTTCATTTATATTTATCCCTTTATCCATTTCTCTCATGACCAACTGAAAAGGCACTCTTACCAAGTGAGTGGTTGGAGCAAGACAGTGTCTCAAGATTGAAACAGAACACGATGGAGCTGGAAGTTACAGTTCTGAGATCATCAGGAATCAGAGTCAGGTCATTAACTAGTGATTATATGCCACACAAGAAATCCTCTCTGGTTTAGAAATCTTAAAATAAGAGGCTGTTATATACATTTGTCAAGATAAAATTATTGATTAGTATTTATAAGATTTTGATTTCTTAAACTTAACAGACTACATATGTAACTTAAGATATAATTTCAAAAATCTAGCCACAGCACATTTGTGTGCTTAAACAAAGTCATGACTTTTTTGGTATTAGAATAAATACAGTTACCTTGTGAGAAATTGATTGATCTAACTACTTGTGAACAAGGAAAAGAAATGGTGTTAAATAGAGGCTATCTGTTGCAAATGTCATCTGACCAGTATTTTGTTTAACATGTGGAATGCTTACAAATTATCTGAGTTTGCATATTTACCTATATTGTGGAGTCTCCCAGCATACACATTAGATCAGCCGAATGATGTGCACAGTAAACTCATGTAACTATCTAAAACAAAATTCCCCACATTTAGGTGTTTGGAATTAGCTATGAAATAATTAAGTGTCTCTCAATAAGATAAAATATTTTATAACACTTTCTTAAAAACATGGCAGGCTTTAAAGAAATGGAGGGTTCAGTTTTTAAATTAAAGTAGGTGTTAAATTGACCTCAGGTACCTTGAGGACATTTAGCCCAGCATCCTCCCTGGCAGAGGAAGAATTACATCTTAGAGAGAAGCAGTAACCTGGCAAAAACAGAGTCCAGTCTTCAAACTTGCAGACCAATTTCCTTTGCATATACCATGCTACCTAATGATCACAGATACTCTAGAGTTATTCTGAATCTTGACCTCTAGAGTTGAGAGCAATCAGTGGACAAGTAAGATATGGCACTATGGTGCGAAGAACCCCCATTTCATCACATACAAAACTCATCACATTGGACAACATACAATAATGGGACCTGAAGTAAGCTAAGAATATGTTATCTTTTTCTGAGAGAGTTAAAATTTAATTTGAATTAAGTAGAAAATTAGAGACAGTGCAAAAGCATTCAAAATTAGCGTTTGCTTATCTTAAACAACTCTTACAATTATTTTGTTAGTTCAGCTATTTTAAAATATCACTAAAGCAGCTAAACGTTTTACTAGCTGTTAGTAGATAAAAACTAAGGGGGCTTTAAAAAAACACTATCTGCTTTTATAATCATTATCCATTATTGAAACCTTCCAGAGGAGGGATGAGGGCTGGAGAGTAAGCTGTGTTTAGGAAATATTACAGAGGCAGAAATGAGGATTTCAGGGCAGCTGCATGCAGCACCTGAAGATCCCCTGAGGCAGCCTGTCTAAGTTGACTGCTATTTAGAGTGCAGCCCAGAGATTTTAAGATTTCAGGTTGCTACCCATCCATGGGATGGGAAACCAGTTCAATGGGTCACAACCAGTATTTTAAAATGAAAAAGATTAGAAAATAGGGAAAAAAAACACAAATACTAAGGGACAAGGTGTTTTGAGAAACGTTTGGTTCAGTGGTACATACACACATGTAATGTTTATATGTGTTTCTTACAATGAAAAGCCATTAGCAAAGTTTGAAAAACATGTGTACACACTAACTTAAGTAGAAATGAAGGGTGGAAAGATAAGGAGTCCAATTAAATTGAAATTTGTCTTTGAGATGCCAGGGAGACATTCCAGTGGATTTATTCTCCCTTTTATACTGGATGCCAAGTGCGGAAAGTGGAGTTAATTCTCCTCCTTGGTTTATAGCACATAATCATTACTGTCCTTAGGAGAATTTTTAAGTTATGTTTCATTTCTAATTGGCAAATAATAATTGTATAATTTTATGAGATAGTATGTGACATTTTGATGTACTGTTGTATATACATTTTCAATATGCTGTACAATGAAACACCAGAATTTATTCCTTCTAACTGAAACTTTATACCAACTGACCATTTTCCCCTTCCCCATCCATTTACCTACCTCACAACCTCTGGTAACCCCAATTCTATTTTCTGTTTCCAGGAGTTTGACGTTTTTAGAGTCCACTTATAGGTGAGATCATACAGTATCTGTTTCTCTGTGCCTGACTTATTTCATTTAACATAAATGTTAAGTGCAAATGACGTACTCTCCTGTTTCTTTTAAGGCTGAATAGTATTCCATTATGTATACACTGCCACATTTTAAAAAATCCATTGATTTATGTCTATTGATCGACCCAGGTTGTTTCCATGTTTTGGCTATTGTGAATAGTGCTGCAATGAACTTGGGAGTACAGACATTGCTTCAACATACTGATTTGAATTCTTTCGGGTATATATTTGGTAGTGGGATTGTTGGATCACATGGTAATTCTATTTTTTGCTATTTAATAAAGATTCATGCTGTTTCCCAAAATGGCTGCACTAAATTACAATACCACTAAGAGGGCATAACTGTGCCCATTTCTCTGCATCCTCACCAACACTAGCCATCTTTCATCTTTTTGATAATTGCCAAACTAACAGGTGTGAGGTGATATATCATTCTGACTTTAATTTGCTTTTCTCTGACGATTAGAGATGTTGAACATTTTTCATATCTCTATTGGCAATTTGTATGTCTTCTTTTAAGAAATGTCTATTTGAGTTCTTTGTCCATTTTTAATAGGATTATTGGTTTTGGATTAGTTTGAGTTTCTTGTATATTTTGTAGAAGAGCCCATTATCTGATGTATAATTTTCATGTTTTTCTTAATCTGTGCATTTTCTCTTCACACAATTAATTGTGTCCTTTTGTGTAGAAGCTTTTTAATTTGATGGAATTGTGTTTGTTTGTTTATGCTTTTGTTGCCTGTGCTTTTAGGACTATACACAAGAAATTATTGCCCAGACCAATACCATGGAGATTTCCCCCTATGCTTTCTTCTAGTAGCTGTATAGATTCAGGAATTGCATTTAAATATTCAATTTTGAGGTGATTCTTGTATAAGGGTTGAGATAAGAATCCATTTCCCTTCTGTATATGTATATCCAGTTTTCCCAACACCATTTTTAAAGACACTATGCATTGTGTATTATTGGCATCTTTGTCAAAAGTCAATTGACTCTGATGTCTGGGTTTATTTCTGGGCTATTCATCCTATTCTGCTGGTCAATGTGTCTGTTTTTACACCAGTACCATAAGGTTTTGATTACTATAGCTTCGTAATCTATTTTGCAATCCATTTGTTTGATGTCTCAGCTTTGTTCTTTGGTCAAGATTCAGAAGATTTAACCAAAAGAGAAAAGAAGAATTGAAACCAATACACAAATGTTATAGTCAGCTAGATAATAATTAAAGATAAATAAACTTACACAGGAAGTTATTAAAGTATTAACTTTACCAGTTTTCCTCAAATCCTCACCTAGAATTGGTATCCTAATTCTTACAGATTTTAGAGTATACTTTTACTGACAATTACATTGTTCACATAGTTTCTTAGGGGAAAATATATATTACTGAGTTGTCAGTATTACAAGAGGCCAGCAAATAGCTGCTATGGGTCAAGCGCATTACATACACTACCTGAAAAGCATGGTTAAAGACCAGATAAGAATTATTTCTTCTGATTAACAGATGAGAAAACCATCACTCGGAGAGGTTATGGTAATTTTCTCAAGCTTTGTTAAATGACAGGATACAGAATCAGGTCTTTCTGTCTTTCAATATTAGACATTTGGTTGCATGTAAATCCAGAGATTTATGCAAAGGTTCAGAGAAGTTATTATCAAACCTATGGAAAATCAATTTCTCATGGTATTATAATTCATTAATTTATTCAAATAAACATTCCAGTGGATTAATTTTTGGCACTTTTTAAAAAACTCAAAATCCATGGCAAAACACTAAGGCTAGATTTATGCAGTTTATTAATAAACCCCTACATGGAGATTACTAGGTATTAAGTGCTCTAAGTGCTTTAGAAATATTCGCTCATCTAATCTCCATAACAGTTTTAGGACATAGATATTATCATTATCATCTCTATTTGGCAGAAGCACAGAGAAATTTAATAATTTATCTGAGATTACACAGCTTGTAAATGGTAGAGTTGAGTGTTCAACCTAGGCAGTCTTATTGAAGTCAATGCTATTTATCATTCACTATTCCATCTCAGGAATACATCTGGCAAATTTTAAGGTGAGTATGAAAGGTCACCAAATATCTATGTTCCTTAATATATTGGTGCAAAAGTAACTGTGGTTCTTTCTATTAAAGGTAATGGCAAAAACTGCAAATACTTTTGCACCAACCTATAACTTTCTCCTGTATGTGAAACTATTCTTTTGCCTTATGTTTGGTTTTAGACACTAAAAGCAACTAATGGTTACACTTAACTACCACTTGGTGTCATTTCCCAAATTCGTTCTGAGGAACTACAGTCCCTGAAAATACACAGTGATATGGTTTGACTCTGTGTACCCACTCAAATCTTACCTGGAATTGTAATAATCCCCATCTGTCATAGGAGGGACGCGATGGGACATAACTGAATCATGGGTCTGGGTGGGTCTTTTTTATGCGGTTCTCCTGATAAGTGAATGAGTCTCACTAGATCTGATGGTTTTATAAGGCATAGTTTCCCTGCACAAGTTCTCTCTTGCTTGCGGCCATGTAAGATGTTCCTGCTCTTCCACCATGATTGTGAGACCTCCCCAGCCCTGTGGAACTGTGAGCCAATTAAACCTCTTTCCTTTAAAAGTTACCCAGTCTCAGGTATGTCTTTATTAGCAGTATGAAAACAGAATAATATATACAGCAAATTAATATTTCCCTAGTTATACCAATGTGAGCAATGCTACAACACATAACACACTCTTGGAAACTCACAATGCAAAAGTTTTACAAAAAAGTAACCATTTTGCACTTTATTTAATCCAGAGTTTCCTAAACATAGTTGAATGTAAATATATTAGAAATATTTAGAGCACAGATAGATTTTGGACAATGCCTTAAAGAGGTATGAACTTAGGATCTGGTGTTGAACAATATAGGAATATAGGTTCAATTTCTGGACACGAAAAAAAAACACAAACAAAAAACAAACTTCTAAAGACTCAGTTTTCTTATTTGTAAAATGAGAACTGAGACAGCACCTTACTTGAAAGATAGCTGGGTAAAAACACAACTCAGTTACTTAGGAATCTTATGTCTCATGCAAACTACTATAAAAATGTTCACAGACTGGTTTCAGTTGTTTTAATTTTAACAATAGATTATTATTTCTAATCTTTCCCCAACACTCATGCCAAAAGACAAAATTTCCTTCCCTCGTCATGAAACTTTAACAAGCCCTGACACCTACTCAGGCTAAGAATTGGAAGAATCCATTTGACTTGGTTGCTGCTGCAGATTTGAGAGCTGAATATCCACCTACACACCGTGGAAAAGTGCTTGGGTCTCAACTGTAATTGTACATAAATTTTTTTTGAGAAAATTGTGCCAAATATCAAAAGCTCCAACTTTATTTATTTTTAAATCCCTGTGCTCTTTTCTCAAAAGGCATCAACATTATTCTCCTTAGCACTCATTTGTGTTGTTGACATTTCTTGTTTAAATTCTAAGCCTACCAGGTCACCTTGAGAACTGCTCACCAACAGAGATTTTTTTTCCCAAATAAATTTATCCTATGGTGACAGCAAAATGCTACTATCTTCAAAGTCAAATTCTTTAAACAAAGCAAAACAAAGCAATCTTTCTGATTTCTTCTCTTACTGTGAGCCTGATGGACTTGGTCTCCAGACACCAAACTGTTTTTCCTCTTATTTTTATCCTCTTTTTACTACATTGCACCTGTCACTAAATTCGCAACCATGAAAGATGGACAAAAGTCATGCTTGTCACAAGTGAATTTTCAAGCAGCAACAGAAAAAAGAGGCTAGCAAGAAACTTCAGACAAAAGAAGTTTCTTGATTTGTTTATATTCTGAATCATAAATCAAATGTATGCAGTAAGCCAATATACCCTGCAACCCAAGCTACATTATATTCACGGAGTTCATATCTCTACAATATACTCTGCAACCCAAACTACATTATTTTCATGTAGTTTGGGTTGCAGGATCTATTGTAGAGATATGGATACATGGAGGAAAGGAAAGCTTTATTTGTGGTCTTTGATCTGGGGACACATGATAGGCACACCCTACTGTTTCTGTTCCCAATTATTCTTTTTCTTTCTGCTTTTCTTCCCTTTGTCCTCTCCACCAAGTAGAGAGTAGATGGGAGGAATTTTGTGAATGGTGTACATACTATGTATACTATGTATTATGGAGGCCACAAGAGTACCCGATCCTTTGTTTTCCTTCTCTCATGCATTCTGTGTTCTTTGTGTGTAACTTGTCTAAACTTCTGCCGAGCTAAGTCATATTCACAGGGAATGTTGAAAACAGATACGTTTCAAACTGGATATTGGGCTTGTACTGGGGAGAAGACAGAGACTCTCTACCATGGCACAACTCCCAGGGTCAACAATCTTACTCTAAGCTTCAAGGATCAACACGCAGTTAGTTTTATATAATAAACAAATATAGTTTATAATGGCATTACATAAAATTCTAGCAACTTTTTAAGAAGTTTTTTTTTACATTTCACACTTACAGAGGCCTAGCGAGAGTCAATAGCAGGTATTGTTAAAAGTTCAGACTCTGATGTCGGAGAAATATTGCCCTACAATTTAATAGCTGTTTCATCTTGGGCAAGTCACTATATCACCCCAAGCTTCATTTTTTCCCATATGCAAGACGAAAATAAAATACCTACTTCATAAAAGTTTTGTCAGGTTTAAACGAGACAAAGTATAAAGGCTTGCATCTAATACGCAGACAATAAAATTTAATAAAAATTATCACCTTTTCTCAGATTTCAGTTCTTAAGTAATTACTCTCCTCTGACATTTATGTTGCTTTTGTTTAGGTGAATAAGTTAAAGTATCTCTGTTTACTGGTTTGACTTTTTGGAAAATATGGAACTTAGGTCTAAGGTTCAAAAATCCACTGAGAATATTAATCTTATGTATTACTTTAAGCCATATAATCACTTACTGATTAGTACTGAAAATAAAAGATTGGAAGAATATGTTTAAAAAACAAAACAAACTAAAACAAAAAACTGATATTGTGATTAGCAGATATTATTTATATGTGCTTCATTAGAGAAAACGGAAATAGATTATATAACTGAATACTACTTTTTGTATGAATTGAATTTATATAAATTCTATGTAAGGTAAGTATTAACTTATTATATTTAATTTTAAATTTCAAGCTCTGCTACAAAGGAAACATTCCCACACTACCAGGTCCCAGGTGAAACAAACAAAACAAAACAAAATCTATAGCTTAGAGTCAGACTCTAGGCTTGAATTCAAGTAAAGCTGTCTTCGCTGCACTAGTTACGCAAACCTTAGGCAAATTAGAAATATTCTTTCAGGTTCTTATGTATAAAATGAGATCTCTTTCTCTTCCTTTTTAAAATTATTTTGAGGATCTAATGGGATGTTATAAGGAAATATATATTTTATATATATATATATTCAGCAACTATTTGCTGAGAGCATACATTTTTCAGGCACTGTATGAAGTACTAAAAATAAAGTGCCACATACATAATATTTAAATCCAAAGAATAATTTTCTCATAAACATTATTTGGACCCAATTCACAATATAAGTCCCACTCAAGATCCTACTATTTGTAAATAATTAACGGTAGACCTAAGACCAAAAAAAAATAAAAAATAAAAAATTCTCAAACTGGTTTCAGGTGTTTTCATTTTAACAGTAGAAGAAGAAAATAACTGAACAGAAAAGTTCAACAGGTAGGTTCAACAGCAGACTAGGTCAAGTAAAAGAAAGGCTCAGTGAAACTGAAGATATGTCACTGGCAACCATCTAATCAGAGGAATAAAAAATATCAATAAAAATAGTGAAGATAGTTTAAGGAACTTATGAAACACTGCCAAGCAAACCAATATATGCATTATGGGATTGCTATAAGGAGCACAAAAAGAGAAATTACCTAAAAGCTAATTCAAAGAAATGCTAGCTGAAATTTTCCCATGTCTAGGGGAAAAAAACATACAGATCTAAGAAGTCTCTGGAATACCAAATAAAATAAATCCAAAGAGACCCACACTGATATACATTATAATCAAATTATCAAAAATAGGTACACAGAATTTTGAAAGATGCAAGAAAAAAGCAACTTGTTATATATAAGGGAATCCTAGATAGGAGTACCAGAGAAATTATCAGAAGAAACCTTGCAGGCCTGAACGAAGTACAATGATATATTTAAAATAATAAAAGAAAGCAAATGCCAGTTAGGAATACTATACCCAGACGACCTTGTTCAAAAATCTTGATTCAAAATCAAGAGGAGATAATGACTTTCTGAGACCAAAAATAGCTGAGGGAGTTCATTGCCACTAGACCCACCTTACAAGAAAGGTCAAAAGGAGTATTTCTAATGAAATTAAAGGATGCTAAATAGCAACACCAGAACATAAGAAAGTATGAAACTTACCTGGAAAGGTAAATATTATCTTTATTATTTTAAGATAATAAAAAATATTACCTTAAAATAAAGTTAATATTTTATTACTATAATGATAGTGGGAAAACCAATTTTAATGCTACTATAAAGTTAAATTGCAAAAGTATTACAAATAACTATACCTAAATTATGTTAATTGATACATAAAAAATAGATATGAGGGCCGGGCGCGGTGGCTCAAGCCTGTAATCCCAGCACTTTGGGAGGCCGAGACGGGCGGATCACGAGGTCAGGAGATCGAGACCATCCTGGCTAACACGGTGAAACCCCGTCTCTACTAAAAATACAAGAAAATTAGCCGGGCGAGGTGGCGGGCGCCTGTAGTCCCAGCTACTCGGGAGGCTGAGGCAGGAGAATGGCGTGAACCCGGGAGGCGGAGCTTGCAGTGAGCCGAGATCGCGCCACTGCACTCCAGCCTGGGCGGTAGAGCGAGACTCCGTCTCAAAAAAAAAAAAAAAATAGATATAAGTTGTGAAATCAATAGCATACAATGTGGTGGGAGAAAAGGGAAAAGCAGAGAGCTCTTGTATGCGAGGGAAATGAAGTGGTTATCCTATTTAGATTGACTGTTGTAATTATGAAAAAAAATAGGAAGCCCCTTGGTAGTCAGAAAGAAAATAGGTATAGAAGTTACACAAAAAAAGTAAGAGAAAGGAATCAAAATTTATCAGTACATAAAACCATCAAAACACATAAAGAGAAGGCAAGAGAGAAAAAAATGACAAACGAACAAGACAAACAGAAAACTATTAACAAAATGACAATAGCAAATTTTTCCTACAAATAATTAAATGAACTTAACTCTCCAATAAAAAAGGCATAGACAGACTGAAAACAAAATCAAGATCCAACTGCATACTACCTATAAGAAACTCACCGTGGATTCAAGGACACATATGAGCTGAAAATGAAGAAATGGAAAAATATATACTATGCAAATGACAAAAACACAGTAGGTACTGTGACCTCCTCACAAGAATCTTAATGGTGTCTAAGATGGTTAATTATTTCTAGAAAATTTTCAGTTTACTTTGCTTAGATTCAGTTGAGGAATCATTATCTATGGGATCTACAGCCTTACAAAAAATATTTCTTAAAAAAAGATTTGAAATTTAAAATTACTCCTTGATCCATAAGCTGCAGAATGGATGTTGGCTTAGCAGCCATGAACATATTAATCTCCTTGTACATACATCTTCATCAGAACTCTGATGAAGTGGTATAAGTTCGTCAGAACTCAGGTGAAAAGGTCTTGGGTGACTAGGTACATTTGTACCTAGTAATATTTAGAAAATATATATATTTTTTACTGAGCAGTAGGTCCCAATAGTAGGTTTGAAATAGTAAACCATGCTGCAAACAGATGTGATGTTATTCAGACTTTATTATTCCATTAATAGGGTAAGTAGATTCAGGGAGAGCAGATTCGGCAAAATTCTTAAAGAGTTTCTGAATAGTAAATAAACATTGGCTACAGCTTAAAGTCACCAGCTGTATTAACCCCTAACAAGAGAGTGAGCCTGTCCTTTGAAGCCAGGCATTGACTTCTCTTTAGTTATGAAAGTCCTAGATGGTATCTTCTTTCAGTGTAATCTTGTTTTGTCCACCTTAAAATTCTGTTTAGTGTAGCCACCTTCTTCAATGATCTTAGCTAGATCATCTGGATAACTTGCAGCTTTTTCATCAGCATTTGTTGCTTCACTATGCACATTTATATTATGGAGATGACATCTTTCCTTAAACTTTATGAACCAACCTCTGCTAGCTTCAAACTTTTCTTCTGCAGCTTTCTCACCTCTTTCAGCCTTCACAGAATTGAAGAGATTTAGGACGTTGTTCTAAATTAAGCTTTGGCTTAAGGCAATGTTGTGGCTGGTTTGATTTTCTATTATTATCTGGATCATTAAAACTTTCTTCACAGCAGCAATAGGCTGTTTTGTTCTATTATCCATGTGTTCAGTGGAATAGCACTTTTAATTTCCTTCAATAATGTTTTCCTTGCATTCACAACATGTCTAACTGTTTAATACAAGAGGCAATGATTTAGGCTTGTCTTGGCTTTTAACATCCCTTCTTCACAAAGCTTAATCATTTCTGGCTTTTAATTTAAAGTGAGTCATGTGACTCTTCCTTTCACTTGAACACTTAGAGGCAATTGTAGGTTTGTTATTTAACCTGATTTAAATGTTGTTGTATCTCAGGAAATAGGGAGGCCAAAAGAGAGGGAGAAAAAGGACAACAATTGGTTGGTTATAACCAACCAGTTATAACAGACACATTTATTGGTTAAGTTTGTTTTTATATAGGCACAGTCCATAGCACCAACAAGCAATTTTAATAGTAATGGCAAATATCCCTTATGACAGATCACAGCAAATGTAATAATAACCATGAAAAAGTTAGAAATATTACAAGAACCACCAAAAGCTGACACAGAGACATGAGGTTAGCACATGCAATTGGAAAAATATTGTGAATAGAGTCACTCAAGAAACATGCAATTTGTAAAAAATGCGTATATGTCAAGTACCATAAAGAGAAGTATGCCACACAGGCATATTTTGTTTCATTGTGCTTCACTTTATGGTAGTATACACACACACACACACACACACACAAACCCCCTGTCATTTTTGACAACACGGATGAACCTGGAGTACATCATGTTAAGTGAAATGAACCAGAAACAGAAAGACAATGCCACATGGTCTCACTAATATGGAAAATCTTTTCTAAAATATAATAGATATGATAGAAGAGAGTAGAACAGTGTATAGTGAAGAGTGTAGATAGATGGGCAGGGGGAACAGAAGATGGGGTGAGGTTGGTCAGTGGGTACAAAATTACATTAGAAAGAAGAAAAAATTCTGGTGTTCTATTGCATATCACAGTGATAGTTTCTAACAAATCAACAGAATATACATTCTTCTCAGCATCACATCACACTTATTCCAAAATAGACCACATAGTTGGAAGTAAAGCACTCCTCAGCAAATGTACAAGAACAGAAATTATAACAAACTGTCTCTCAGACCACAGTGCAATCAAACTAGAACTCAGGACTAAGAAACTCAATCAAAACCACTCAACTACATGGAAACTGAACAACCCACTCCTGAATGACTACTGGGTACATAACGAAATGAAGGCAGAAATAAAGATGTTCTTTGAAACCAATGAGAACAAAGATAGAACATACTAGAATCTCTGGGAAACATTTAAAGCAGTGTGCAGATGAAAATTTACAGCACTAAATGCCCACAAGAGAAAGCAGGAAAGATCTAAAATTGACCATCTAACATCACAATTAAAAGAACTAGAGAAACAAGAGCAAACACATTCAAAAGCTAGTAGAAGGCAAGAAGTAACTAAGATCAGAGCAGAACTGAAGGAGATAGAGACACAAAATCCCCTTCAAAAAATCAATGAATCCAGGAGCTGGTTTTTTGAAAAGATCAACAAAATTGATAGACCGCTAGCAAGATTAAAAGAAGAAAAGAGAGAAGAATCAAATAGATGCAATAAAAAATGATAAGGGGATATCACCACCGACCCCACAGAAATACAAACTACCATCAGAGAATACTATAAACACCTCTATGCAAATAAACTAGAAAATCTAGAAGAAATGGATAATTTCCTGGACACTTACACTCCCCCAAGAAAACCAGGAAGAAGTTGAATCCCTGAATAGACCAATAGCAGGCTCTGAAATTGAGGCAATAATTAATAGCCTACCAACCAAAAAAAGTCCAGGACCAGATGGATTCACAGCCGAATTCTACCAGAGGTACAAGGAGGAGTTGGTACCATTCCTTCTCAAACTATTCCAATCAATAGAAAAAGAGGGAATCCTCCCTAACTCGTTTTACGAGACCAAATTACCCTGATACCAAAGCCTGGCAGAGACACAACAAAAAAAGATAATTTTAGACCAATATCTCTGATGAATATCGATGCAAAAATCCTCAATGAAATATTGGCAAGCCGAATCCAGCAGGACATCAAAAAGCTTATCCACCATGATCAAGTGGGCTTCATCCCTGGGATGCAAGGCTGGTTCAACATATGTAAATCAATAAATGTTATCCAGCACATAAACAGAACAAAAGACAAAACCACATGATTATCTCAATAGATGCAGAAAAGGCCTTTGACAAAATTCAACAGTCCTTCATGCTAAAAACTCTCAACAAATTCGTTATTGATGGAACATATCTCAAAATAATAAGAGCTATTTATAACAAACCCACAGGCAATATCATACTGAATGGGCAAAAACCGGAAGCATTCCCTTTGAAATCTGGCACAAACAGGGATGCCCTCTCTCACCACTCCTATTCAACATAGTGTTGGAAGTTCTGGCTAGGGCAATCAGGCAAGAGAAAGAAATCAAGGGTATTCAGTTAGGAAAAGAAGAAGTCAAATTGTCCCTGTTTGCAGATGACATGATTGTATATTTAGAAAACCCCATCGTCTCAGCCCAAAATCTCTTTAAGCTGATAAGCAACTTCAGCAAAGTCTCAGGATACAAAATCAATGTGCAAAAATCACAAGCATTCTTATACACCAGTAACAGACAAACAGAGAGCCAAATCATGAATGAACTCCCATTCACACTAGCATCAAAGAGAATAAAATACCTAGGAATCCAACTTACAAGGGATGTAAAGGACCTCTTCAAGGAGAACTACAAACCACTGCTCAGTGAAATAAAGGAGGACACAAACAAATGGAAGAACATACCATGCTCATGGATAGGAAGAATCAATATTGTGAAAATGGCTATACTGCCCAAAGTAATTTATAGATTCAATGCCATCCCCATTAAGCTACCAATGACTTTCTTCACAGAATTGGAAAAAACTGCTTTAAAGTTCATATGGAACCAAAAAAGAGCCCGCATTGCCAAGACAATCCTATGTCAAAAGAACAAAGCTAGAGGCATCATGCTACCTGACTTCAAACTATACTACAAGGCTACAGTAACCTAAACAGCATGGTACTGGTACCAAAACAGAGATATAGACCAATGAAACAGAACAGAGCGTTCAGAAATAATACCACACATCTACAGCCATTTGATCTTTGACAAACCTGAGAGAAACAAGAAATGGGGAAAGGATTCCCTATTTAATAAATGGTGCTGGGAAAATTGGCTAGCCATAAGTAGAAAGCTGAAACTGGATCCTTTCCTTACTCCTTCTATGAAAATTAATTCAAGATAGATTAGAGACTTAAATTTTAGACCTAAAATCATAAAAACCCTAGAAGAAAACCTAGGTAATACCATTCAGGACATAGGCATGGGCAAGGACTTCATGTCTAAAACACCAAAAGCAATGGCAACAAAAGCCAAAATTGACAAATGTGTTCTAATTAAACTAAAGAGCTTCTGCACAGCAAAAGAAACCACCATCAGAGTGAACAGGCAACCTACAGAATGGGAGAAAATGTTTGCAATCTACTCATCTGACAAAGGGCTAATATCCAGAACCTACAAAGAACTCAATCAAATTTAGAAGAAAAAAACAACGCCATCAAAAAGTGGGCAAAGGATATGAACAGACACTTCTCAAAAGAAGACATTCATACAGCCAACAGACACATGAAAAAACGCTCATCATCACTTGCCATCAGAGAAATGCAAATCAAAACCACAATGAGATACCATCTCACACCAGTCAGAATGGCAATCATTAAAAAATCAGGAAACAAGAGGTGCTGGAGAGGATGTGGAGAAATAGGAACACTTTTACACTTTTGGTGGGATTGTAAACTAGTTCAACCATTGTGGAAAACAGTGTGGCGATTCCTCAAGGATCTAGAACTAGGAATACCATTCGACCCAGCCATCCCATTACTGGGAATATACTCAAAGGATTATAAGTCATGCTGCTATAAAGACACATGCACACGTATGCTTATTGCGGCACTATTCACAATAGCAAAGACTTGGAATCAACCCAAATGTCCATCAGTGACAGACTGGATTAAGAAAATGTGGCACATAAACACCATGGAATACTATGCAGCCATAAAAAAAGATGAGTTTGTGTCCTTTGTAGGGACATGTATGCAGCTGGAAACCATTATTCTCAGCAAAATATGGCAAGAACAGAAAACCAAATACCGCATGTTCTCACTCATAGGTGGGAATTGAACAATGAGATCACTTGGACACAGGAAGCAGAACATCACACACCGGGTCCTATTGTGGGGAGGGGGTAGTGGGGAGGGATAGCATTAGGAGATATACCTAATGTAAATGACAAGTTAATGGGTGCAGCACACCAACATAGCACATGTATACATATGTAACAAACCTGCACGTTGTGTACATGTACCCTTGAACTTAAAGCATAATAATAAAAAAAAGAAATGAAAGAAAAAGAAAAACTTTTACACCTTAATTTATGGATGAGGTAGCTAAGACACAGAACTTGAACCATTTGCTTTTTGATTTTTAAATTTCAACATAAACATTTTCATGAACTAATTATAAAGGGGGCTTTTTATTCTATCACCTTTATTGCTCCCTCTCTTGCCCTCTTTTTCTCACGCGTGTGTGTGTGTGTGTTTATATTGAGAATGGATAAAATGTTTTTCCAGACTAGACTATTACCAATATCTTTACAAATTGAAATGACTTACAGTGGCAATTAGTTCTCAAATTACTTTCAAATGCCTTATCATGTCTGATGCATTCAATAATGTTAAATGCCTCATGTGCCAGCTAGAATCAAAGTACTAAGCAGCAGAATTTGAATCAAGATTGGCAAATAGCTTTAGGAAAAAACACGGAAAGTATTCAGTTTATTATTTTGGAAAAACAAATAAAGAAGCAGAGAAACAATGTAATTTGGAGTGGAAATGTACCCTACAGCAGACAGCATTTTCTAATGCTCCCAGAGGAAAGGATCCTCTTCTCACGGTGGGCTATGATATGTGTAAATGGTTCTAATGGTGGCTACGATTGGTCATAGGTTAGAGATAAGAGTAGAAATAAAATTAGAGAGCAATCTTGAGGTCCCTTTTATTACTCAGAAATTTCAAGCATGCCTAGTTTAATACTGTTGCACTTTAAATTGTTTCAAAAATCTAAACTAACAGCAGTCTCTTGTACCTTGTTAATATTTTCTTATCTGTTTATATGCTTATTAGAAATTCCTGGAACTATTGTTGATGCCTGATAAATTCTTAAACTAAGAGAACCATGAAGTCAAGCTCTATTAAAACACTGCAAGGAAACCCTTAAGCCTATGAAATTTACATTCCATTGTGCTGATCACATTCTTTTTCTTAATGAAGAAACGTTTCCACTCAAGGGTTCTCACAAGAGCAGCACTATAAATTTACTAGTCATAAACTCAGAATGTCACCTCTTGAAACTACTGAATTAATTGAAATACCTCAACTAATGTTTGCATATAGTAGATTCCATTCTTCAGTATCCCTTCTAACGGAGAAAAGAAAAGACAAGAGATTACAGAACTGAAGATATTTGAAGGATGTATATGTGATGTTAAAAGTATTTTGAATGATGACACCAAATTCATGAGATCTGAATCAAATCATGAGAACTCACTGTAAAGGCCTAGTTCATTAGAATATCTTATCCTGTTTTTGTTCTCAAACTTAGAGATAAAATTGTTTTCACAGCACTATAAAAAGAAAAAAATAAATAAATGAGCTTATGTACTCTCTCTCTTTCTCCTCCTTTTTATTATTATGTACTTATTCACGTTTTCCTTAGGGCTGAAAGGTGGTTGTTCTATACTAAAAGGCATCTCTATCAATGGTTTTTGGAACAAATAAAGCATTCGCTTATGTTAGGGCACTGATCTTCAACGTAATACTTAATAGAGGCCTTTCATGACATGCTGCTTTACAAATGTTAAACATTTTTACATGTATGATCTCATATCATTCTCAAACCGATATGAAAATAAAATGGGCAAATTGTTTTATTTTGTTTTGTTTTCTAAACTAGAAATATTGAGACAGAAGAAAGGACAAAAGCCATAGCCAGACAGACTCACCTAGTAAAAAACAAAGGGTCTAACTCTTATTTTACTGCTTTTTCAATTACTTAGTTTTAAAAATCTGTAATGTTAGGACTTTGTCTAAATCATAATATTCAAACTCTCGTATCTGTCATTCAAGATATTCCCTAATCTAGCCCAAACTTATTCGTTAAACTTTATTTCTGAACATTGTTTTGAATCATCCAGCTCAGTTAAGGGAACTATTACCTCACAAACATCCCCGTTCCTCTCTGTGTTTACCTGCACCTGGAATGTCTTCTTTCTGCTCCCAAACCCAGCCAGGTCTCCTCTGTCCTCCCATGCCCAACTGTTACCAAGTCCCTACTTGCTGCCACAGAACTTGCATAAACATTTCCCAGGAACAGATTTCTCTCTTCTCTGAACTTCAGAATGTACTTCTCATACTGCTTATCCCTTGTTTATTGGACATTTCCTTTTAAATTTCTTGTTGTATAATTGCTTAATGTGGTATTTATCTGTGTACATGCTTCCAAACGTAGATAACTTCTCCCTCACAAAACATTATACTTTTCTTTGGTGAAAAGAATATGTGTTATACCATTCTTCGGTGATGGTAATTTTCCTCATTCATAGTACATGTCTGAAAAATGAATGCAAATGTTAACCAGACAAAACTCAAAAGCAAAATTTGCTGCAGATAACTGTATTTTGACAAATCAACTAGTATTCCCGATTAGCACATTTTATTGTAGTTCAGTTAAAAAAAATACAATTTGATATTCATAGGTAGTTTTTTTCTTTTTTTAGAGATGGGTTCTTTCTCCCTTGTCCAGGCTGGAGTGCAGGGGTATCATCATACTTCACTGCATCCTTGAACTCCTGAGCTCAAGGAATCCCCCTGCTTCAGCCTCCCAAGTAGCTGAAACTAGCTAAGAATTTTTTAACTTTTTTTTAGAGATGACCATCTTGCTATGTTGTCCAGACTAGTCTCAAAGTCCTGGCCTGACACGACCCTCCTACCTTGGCCTCTGAGTCGTTAGGATTAAAGGTATGAGACACTTCCTATCGCTTGGAAAATTATTTAAGAGAATTCATGGTAGGGAGTTTAAACATTGAGATACTTAATTATAGATAACATTTTTCCAGAAAAATTACCTATTAAGCATTAAGCATGTGGTAAATAGAATCATGCTTCTTCACTACTATCAAAGATATCCACATTCTAATCACCAGAACCAGTGAATATGTCACTTGGAATGGTAAATGAATACGGTAAAAAGGACTCTCTAGATGTGAAGTTAAAAATCTTCAAAGGGGGAGATTATCCTGGATTATCAGATGGGTTCAATAAAAATCACAAAGTTCTTATCTCAAAAAGGAGAGAGAGTAGAGAGAGTGAAAGTTTGAAAAAGGACATGTGTCAACTGAATCAGAGTTGAAGCAATGTGCTTTGAAGACGGAGAAATTATTTGACTAGTGTCAAATAATTTGGTGGCCTCTGGAAAGTAGGAAAGGCAAGAAAACCTTATCCCCTGAAGTCTCTAGAAGGGACACAGCCATTCTAACATCTTGATTTTAGAATACTAAACTCTAGAACTGTAACAGATTAACTTGGTGTTATTTAAAGTCATTATGTTAGTGGTAATTTGTTAGGGCAACAATAACAAACTAATGCAAACATAGTAAAGATATTGCCCTTAAAGTCAAGTTGGAATTTAAATTACTGACATAGAGTTGTTTTCTCTCCATAAAATTTGGCTGTTATTGTGTTGATCACTGACACTGAGACCCTGATATTCTGGGCATGAGCTAATCTCAGTCAAATCTGGGTAACACACTCAGACCAAATATTTTAGTTACTCCTTTAGTGTGAAAAAAACAGACAGATCTCAAAAGACTTGGGGATTTCTAGATTAAAGTCAGCATCACTGAATAACACTCATAATCTAACTGTAATTTGGATTCGCTGGTTTACATTCATCTCATAAGTTTAGTGAAACATAAGTTAACTCTCCTTGCTACTGATTAGATGTTCAGTGATTAGGTGCTCAGGAACTTGGGAGCAATTATGTGTGGTACTTCCCATTGGTTTATTTCCCCATAGCTATGATTATTATATGCATTCTGTTAGAGTTGATAAGAAAATGCCTCATTAATGACTGGTCTACTATTTTCCTTGCCCGATTTCCTAGTTATCAAATATGATCAGCAGATTGACACAGTAATAACATTTTAAACAAAAGAAAACAAAACAAACAAGCAACACATTTAACAGTAGAAGTCCTGTTGGAAAATCTTAGCCTTATAATTAAGCAAGTTCTCCTCTCTTCCCAAAGAAAACATACTCTAGCATGTGATCTTCTTCCCTGTTAAAGATTTAGCCTCTCTGGTTAAATAAATTGGGTATATCCTGTAATCCCAGCACTTTGGGAGGCCGAGACGGGCGAATCACGAGGTCAGGAGATCGAGACCATCCTGGCTAACACGGTGAAACCCCGTCTCTACTAAAAAATACAAAAAAAACTAGCCGGGCGAGGTGGCGGGCGCCTGTAGTCCCAGCTACTCGGGAGGCTGAGGCAGGAGAATGGCGTGAACCCTGGAGGCGGAGCTTGCAGTGAGCTGAGATCTGGCCACTGCACTCCAGCCTGGGTGACAGAGCGAGACTCCGTCTCAAAAAAAAAAAAAAAATAAAAATAAAAAATAAATAAATAAAATAAATAATAAATTAATAAATAAATAAATAAATAAATTAAATAAATAAATTAATAAATAAAATAAAATAAAATAAAATTAAATAAAATAAATTGGGTATATTTTTAAAATGGGATATTACTCAGCCATATAGAGATGGAATTATAAATGCAGACATATTGTCATGACATGGATAAACATTCCTGGTAGATGGTTAAATAATGGAAAACAAATTGCAAAACAATCTTTAGAGCAGACTTTCCTAATCTTTTTAGTTTCAAGACTCCTTTACACGTAGGGCACTGAAGTTATTTTGTTTTTGTGGATTTTATCTAGTGATAGCTAATTGAAATTAAAACCGAGAAATATTTAACATATTTACATCATTTAAAACAACAAGAAGCCATTGCATATTTTCATTAGTAACTTTTTAAAACAAAAGTGATTATATTTTCCAAAGCAAGTAACAATTTAGTGGAATAATGGCATTGTTATGCATTTTGCAAATCTGTTTAATGTCTTTCTTAATAGAGGGCACATGGATTCCGTATCCGCTTCTGCCTACTGGCCTCAGAAATTTCACTCTATGTCTGCGAAAGAGTAAGAGGGAAAAGGCAAACAACATCTTAATACTATGAGAAAAACAGTTTGACATTACAAACTCCCTGAGAGGATTTTGGAGGCCCCAAGATGTCCAGATGTCCCCGAACCAAATTCTGAGAACTGTGTGCTGTATGTGTCTGTATATTTACATATATCTGTACCTATGTATATCTATATCTGTGTCTTACTCTCTTCTGTTTCCTCAGAAAAGTTTTGGAGTAACTTAGATTCCACTAAATGATGATGGTGATGATGGTAATAAAAACAATATCACAGTATAGTTACAGCAATATTCATAATTAACATTTTGAGTACTATGTTCCAGGCACTGGAATAAACACTTAAAATGATTAATTATTCATTCTTCAGCAAAGTCCTGTGAGTCATAAAGTCTTACGATAGGTGAGGAAAGCTATCTTACAGGGGAGGAAACAGATGAGAAAAAGTACCCTGCCATTTAGTAATTAGATTTTATTCCAGCTGGATTTTACTCTAGCATGTATCACTCTGAAACCAATGCTAACTGTTGTAGTTACAAACTACAAGAGAAAAATCAGCTAACCAAGCACTTAACTAGGTGTGTGCGTATGCATGCACGTTCATATATGCCTGTGTGTGGGTGATGGTGTGTGTATTCCTGCATACTTGTGGGTCTTTGTCTCTTCATAATACAAGCCTTTTGAGAGCAGAATACTTAATAATTAATGAAATTCCAAACTGTAACCACGTCTATATTGGTGATTTTTTTTTCCATTGGTAGGGAAACATTTTCACCCTTTTACAAGATGAGTGAAAAAGCTTTATATTTTAAGAAATTAGAAATGACTCAAGTATGTATTTACTTAAGAGTTTTGTTAAAGTCCTAGAGCAAAATAATATAAATACACCAGTGAATGCTTTTTATATTATTCATTGTAAAATGTTATTTATGTCTATCTTTCTGATAAGAGTTTGGCTTAGAAAATCTTTGTTTTTTTAATTTATTTTTTATTTTTTTCCAGGAAATTGATCAATTTAATAATCAGCTCTTTAATCATTTTGAATAAGTTGTTACAGATTATTGAGTAATCTAAATAAACTATCAAATAAGAATGGCAGTGATTATATTTTACAATTAACATTAGAAAACAGATTTGACTTCAAATCAGCTCTAAATCTGAGGTCTAAGTCAGCAGTTTATTTCATTTACCTCCCCTCTATCAATGGTATATATGCCAGATGTGCACTTACCGGCAGATATATATCATATATACATATATATACACATATACAAATATATATGCATTATCAGGTTTATGAGGGACCATTGATCCAAAAAAGTAAAAATAATTTCTTTGGTCAAAATTCAATGCATCATGAAAAGAAATGTATCTAAATTACATTAGTATAATTACTTTATGTTATTACCAAGGCTAAAAAATATTTTCTTTGAGTAAAAACATATCATTTCAGAAATAATTACATGTATTTATCATAGTTAACCTCTTTAATATTAAAAAATTGATCATTACAGTAAGTTATTTTATCAACATCAAAAATAATGAAATAATAAAAGGATAATCTAAACAGCTGATTTTGTTAAAACAACCAAAAATTTGAATTGATAGCTAATATATATGGATATTTGAGGTTAATTTCTATTTAAATTTGAAATAAATTATATTTCCCCTTAGGTTCTGACATTCTGAAATGTTACACTCAGAGACGCATTATTTCAGAATTCTTTGCTCTTACTAGGACTCATCATGAATGAAATTTTTTAAAGTTTGTTATACATTCTGTTTTTTATTGTTAGAAGGAATTATTGGTTTTATGTTGTGAATATTCTGATATAATTTTGAAAGAAATGATCTTTCAATGCGTTCATATAAACACCTTGTCCTTAATTTTTTCCCCTTTATTCAAAACCTGCAATGTGAAGGAGATAAACATAACATTTTTATGATCCAGTGTAACCTTTGGGATAATGAGTAGAGTATTTACTTATTTTATTAAAGGTTACTTAAGGAGGGATAATAGAAAACATATGAACTGACAATTTTAGCCTTATTTTTACTAATATCTACCACATATTCTTTCACCAATTACTTTCACTTTCATTGTTCAGACAGGTAAACATATCCAATTATAATTTCACATCAGCATTCTTGTATTCCTTCCTTGTCATCCCCTGGACTGATGAGAATATGGATACTCAAGCACATTCTAAATTATAGGTAGTATAAGAAATAAGGAAGAGGAAACTATGCCTTGATAAATTACAGATCTATTAGCTGCTCTAAAATAACCTAAAGTAAGACAAAATTCATGTGTTTGCATCCAGGTAATTTTCATGTCTCAAGTTACTATCTAGAAGTACCAGTCATTTATATGATAATAAACTTATGTCCCAGTCAGAAATGATAATTGTTTTAATTTGGAAATGGTCACTGAAAGTTACTTCAATTAAAAAAAAATTCAAAGCTATTGAAGTTACAGACTTAGTACTCTTATTTTCCAGATCTCAATTATTATTGAACTGCATATGTTAAATGTTATACAAATAGTACTCCACAAATCTTTACACTTTAAGAAAAATACAAGTGTTGACATTTATGACTAGACTTGAGCTTCTCCCATCCATCTGAAGATGATATTATAGAAATGATATAGTATCAATTTGGACCCCTTCCTTAAACCTTATACAAAACTTAATTCAAGATGGATTAAAGACTTAAACACAAAACCTAAAACCATAAAAACCCTAGAATACTTAGGCAATACCATTCAGGACATATGCATGGGCAAAGACTTCATGACTAAAACACCAAAAGCAATGGCAACAAAAGCCAAAACTGACAAATGGGATCTAATTAAACTAAAGAGTTTCCGCATAGCAAAAGACACTATCATCAGAGTGAATAGGCAACCTACAGAATAGGAGAAAATGTTTGCAATCAAGGCATCTGACAAAGGGACAATATCCAGAATCTACAAGGTACTTAAAGTTACAAGGAAAGAACGAACAACCCCATCAAAAAGTGGGTGAAGGATATGAACAGGCACTTCTCAAAATAACACATTTATGTACCCAACAAACATATGAAAAAAAGTTCATCATCACTGATCATTAGAGAAATGCAAATCAAAATCACAATGAGATACCATCTCATGCCTGTTAGAATGGTGATCATTAAAAAGTCAGGAAACAACAGATGCTGGAGAGCATATGGAAAAATAGAAACGTTTTTACACTGTTGGTGGGAGTGTAAATTAGTTCAACCATTGTAGAAGACAGTGTGGTGATTCCTCAAGGATCTAGAACCAGAAATAATATTTGACCCAGCAATTCCACTACTGGATATACACCCAAAGGATTGTAAATTATTACACTATAAAGACACATGCGCACATATGTTGATTGCAGCACTGCTCACAATAGCAAAGACTTGGAACCAACCCAAATGCCCATCAATGACAGACTGGATAAAGAAAATGTGGCACATATACACCGTGGAATACTATGCAGCCATATAAAAGGATGAGTTCATGTCCTTTGCAAGGACATGGATAAAGCTAGGAACCATCATTCTCAGCTAACTAACATTGGAACAGAAAACCAAACACTGCATATTCTCATTCATATGTGAGAGTTTAACAATGAGAACACATGGACACAGGGAGGGGAACATCACACACCATGCCCTGTGGAGGTGGTAAGGGGCTAGGGGAGAGATAGCATTAGGAGAAATACCTAATGTAGATGATGGGTTGATGGATGCAGCAAACCACCATGGAACGTGTATACCTATGTAACAAACCTGCACATTCTGCACATGTATCCCAGAGCTTAAGGATAATAAAAAAAGATACAGTATCAATCATCTTTTCTTTATAATTGCATTTTGAAAAATGCAAAGTACATCTGTAGATAACAACCTGTAATCTTTTCAATCTGAAATATGACTGTGTTAGGGCTTTTGTTTGCCACCAATAGACCCTGAACTTACATTAGTTTCAGAAAAAGAAAAAAATATATATATTATTTTTTATATATATAAAAAATATATATATAACTATATATATTGTTTAGGATTACTTTAACTATATATATATATAAAATAATATATATATATTACTTTAACTATATATATATATATATATTGTTTAGGATTACTCTGAAGTCCAGGGATATAGTTGGCACCAGGGACTACAGGGTCTTGAATAATGTCATTAAGAATATTTTGGATTCTTGTTTACTTATTGTTTTTTTTTTTTCAAGAGTGAGGAATAGGGAGGAAGAAATGTCCCTGCGATAGCTTCAGGCTTGTAAAACTCAATGTTCTCTGTCACAGAAGAAAGAGTTTCTCTCATCTAGATTCCATATAGAAAGCATTGCGGTAGACATTCAGGAGTTTTATAGCCATTGACAGATAATTATTATAGTCAGATGGTAACATTACGTCTGGCAGCCCACCAAATCTTCATGGGTTGTAGGAGGCCATGCTGGTCAGGCATGCACTGCAGATTGATTCTACAATAACAATCTTGTACTGAAATTGTGCCTTTCTTATAAGCAAGCTCTCTCTTGTGCAGGCTTTCTTGTAGCTTCTTCGACATTAGCACTGTATTTTCTCCCACTTACTCTTTTTCTTTGATTTGTAGGAAGCCAATTGTGTTAACTTAAAAAGTCTTTTCAAACTGGCTCTCCATGATGTCTGTTCTTTCATTGCACACTTCCTTCTCCTTCAAGTGCTTCTATGTACGCTCAGAAACAAATGAAAAACAAAACAACAACAAAAAACACAAACAAAAACCCACTTCTTTTTCTAAGTTTAATTCTTAATGATTCTGCAAGGATTACTCAAAGGAATGTTTAAAAGTTAAAAGTGGTGGATTCCTCAAATATTTCCTAAGTGATAAGTGAGAGTAGGACCAGGAATCAGAAAGTCATACTTTTACTTGTGTAAAATCTTTCTGAGTAGGTTCATTAGCTTTCTATTCATGGTATAATTGTAGGTTTAGTAATTGTCTATATGTTTACATTGTCAGCTGAGTATAGCCCCATTCAATATCCCTGTTCCAGTATCATGAATTAGCAAATACTTATATTATATAATAATAATGATAAGGATGTTGCAGTTAGGAAAAAATAAAAAGCACTATTATACAGAACTGGCTCATGAGATTATGGAAGCTGAAAGGTCCCAAGATCTGCAGTGTGAGTCAGCAAACTGGAAACTCAGGTGAGCCAATGGTGTAGTTCCAGGCCAGAGGCTGGCAGGATCAAGGCCCAGGACTTCAATTTGAGTCTAAAGGCAGGAAAAAGCTGATGTCCCAGTTTGAAAGCAGTCAGGCAAAAAGAACTCTCTCTTACTCTTGGGGCTGTCAACCTTTTTGTTCTATTCGGGTATTTAATTGATTAGTTGAGGCCCACTTATATTACGGAGGGCAATTTTCTTTACTCAGTCTACAGATTTGAATATTAAGTATCATCAAAAACACCCTCATAAAAATGCCCTAAATAATATCTGACCAAATATCTGGGTACTTTGTGTCCCAGTTAATTAGACACATAAAATTTACCATCACAAGATATGTGGCAGGGCCTCTGATTTCCTTTCTGTGGATTGAGGATGATTTCTCACCTGCAATATTCTGAGTTTCTCAAACAGAGTCTACCAGAAAATTTGGAAAATTAATGTTAAAAGGCACTAAATGTTTTCCAAGAAACCAATAGCCTAAAAAATTCCAAAGGCTCATCTGTTGCAGATTTCCTGCATCCAATAAACTCAGAAGGGTCATGCCTACTTAAGTGGAAAATACTTGCCTTTGGCCTGGTAAGTCATACCATTTAACACACAGACTTTATTCTTACAAACATGACTTGTATTAGCTTACAGCTTTGAGATCCCTTTCTGAGTCAGAAGTTTTATATCTTCATCAGAGCTGTGTCCTCTCTTCTCCACAATCCAATATCCTCTTTTCCCTTGATTAATAAATGTAAATGTATACAATTCATGGCTACAAGAGAAATTCAGAGGACCATATACAAATTCTCTGAGAGGTGTAGCTCTTGTAAGCACAAATGCCTAGTTTCCATATGACAACTTGACACTTCTCCTAATTTACCAGATTAATGTGGTCTTAGGGGCAGAATCTCCCCTAAATCAGCATGTGTGAGTGTGTGTCTGAGTTGTAACCTGTCATCACATTTAGCATAGTCAATGGAAAATAATTGTAACTGGAGTCAGGAGACTTGCTGTTAAGTTCTGACTCTGCCAGTGGAGCTATTTGGAAAATTATGCTTAGCCTATCACGCCATTTGAAAAAGCAGATGTGTTCCTGTATCAATCTACCTCTCAAGTACATTTTAAGAAGAATAAATGAAGGAAAGTTTAAAAATTATATCACTGATAACAAAACATACAGATGTTTTCCTGTATCAATCTACCTCTCGACTACATTTTAATAAGAATAAATAAGGGAAGTTTAAAAATTGTATCACTGATAACAAAAATGAAAAAATAATTTATTTTATTGTAGCCACTGAACCCACTGTAGTTTTGCATTGCTTTAAATAATTTGTTAAAGATAATGCATGTTGTGACATGCTACAATTTAAATAATTGTTTTTATTGATATTCACCAGTTTAAAATCAAAGACAATATATGACTTTAATCGAATATCATTATATTATAGGATCTTTCAGGGCTGCATTTTTATTTCTAAATAAAACATGCTTTGTTTAATTTACCTTTCTGCTCTATAAGGTCACTAGGCCACTTTGGATGCTCTTTTTTTATTCCAACAATAATACACATTTTATATAGGGTTTTATCTTTGCAAAATGTTTCATTTATATGAATTCTCACAAATGAGCCATCAGAGATGAATAATTCAAAAGATATGGTTTATAGACGACAAATATATGTGTGAATCAACTCACAGATACAGCTTTACTTTGAAATATTCAAAATTGCCAATACTAAACATCTGGGAGAAAATGGGTAGCAATATTCCATAAATCCTATAATGAATGCTCTTGTTCTATTGTGTTATATTCCATATAGTTAATGTAATAATATAGTAAATTATTTTCCCCCCATTTCTTATTGCTTTGAGCAGAATGTATATTATCCTTTATACTATATTTCCCCAAACAAATCACTGAATAAAAGGTCAGCCTGGATTGAGTTATCTGAGCTGCTAATTTGTTTGTCATTTCATAGCTATCAAGCAATGGAAATTTACTGACTTTTCAGAAACAAATTCATAAGAAAAATGTAACAAGAAGGAAATGTTTAAACACTTGTCACAGTCTGAAGATGAAAATGACCTGGACAAGTTATATCCTTTAGTGGAAGAGACTTGATTACACAGAAACTCATATGAAAACCTGGGTGTTGATTGCTTTTGGAATGCATTTGCTGTTGTTATGAACTAAGAAACTAAGGTGGCCCCGTATGATTTGGGCAAAAATGGGATGATAAGTCAGGTTGGGTCTACTTTAATAGACAACTCCCTTAAAAGCATGTGAGCCTCTTGTCTATTTGTTTTCATGCATTAAAACCAAACCCAGATATGTTGCTTACCCTAGTCTTTGAGCCTAGGATATAGCCTTGGAAAGATTTTCTGCTGATGGCCAGCCTGGCCTTACTTGCACTGCCTCGCATCTAGCCTCAGATTGACATCCATTCTATTGAGTGGTGTAAAAACACAGGATAGGTGGTAATACAAGGATAATGTACTCTTTGCCTTAGGTTGAATCTAGCTGCATCTTCTTAACGAGTCATAATACTCTTTTCTGGTACAGAATATCTAACACAGGTGCTTTGAAACTCGTCTTGCTATTCTTGGGCCCCAATCTTTATTCTACTATATCTATTTCCTCCTTGTAACTGCTGGCCCTAACAGGTTAGGATAGAAATCTAGCTTTTCTAATCCTGAATGAGAAATGATCACATTCTCTGTCAAGTTGGATGATAGATAATATTCAGAAAAGGCTTCTAGCAAAGCAATGTTTTCTTCCCTTTCTGGTCTCAGAATGGCCAGTTATAATGCAAGCATTAATTCTAACAGCATCTCATTAAGACTACAACAAGTAGCCAACACAATGTAGAATATTCAAAGTCTCCTGTCAAATATATTAATGCTGTAGCCTTTCAGCATATTATTGGCTATTCAGGGAATTGTAAACCACAATTTGAGAAAGAAAGAATTAACTTAATGGCAAAGATTACCCATTTGAAAAGTCCAGGATGCTCACTTTACTCTTCCCTTCCAATTGCAACCCATTCCACATTTAAGATCTGTAAGATGTAACACTGCTCTTCCTTGAATCACATTCTATTATTAGAATATTTTCATTCATAATTAAAAGAAAACCTACTCTACTCTTTAAAATAATGAAAGGATTATACAAATTATATTTAAAGGTCAAATTTCAGGATAAGCTTTAGGTAAAATTTGACCAGAATTCTGAACTCTGTCTTGTTCACTGTCTAATTCTCTGCTGTCTTCCTTGTGTTTCCCTCATGATCACAAAATGGCTACAGCTCCAGGCCTCACACGGACAGGTGCGCCCCACATTGTCTAGAATGAGAGAAGGGGAGAGACCACCTGTCTCCCAGAATTACCAGAAAATAAGCCGAGAGTAATTTTAAATGGAATGGTGTAAGTCACATGTTCAACTCTGAACATATCCAACTTTTTGAATCCAGGCCACCTTAAATATCTCTGGAATAGAATGAATCTACAGTAGATATCTGGGTTTACTGGAAAGATAGAGGGTCAAGTGATCAAGATGTCTACTTTATTAGCGGATACCCAGAGGCAGTATTCATATGTTAAGGGTCTGCGTATCATATTATAGCTGAATATTAAGCAGATGGTAAATCTAAAGACAGAATCTAGACTGAGTTCATCAACATCATGTATGAAAACTGATCACTTTATTTCATTTAATTTAAACAAACTATTGGAGAACTATGGAATGAAGTTACAATAAAAGTTAACACGGTCTTAGGCTATGGTCATAAGAATATAGCTGAAAACAGGGATGATTCTAGCCTTAGTTTCAAGTTATGCTACTTTGATTTAACATGGATTACTATTATTATGTGTGAGTGTAACAATTTAAAAGTGATATTATGTGAAGAAGGACAAGGAACTTAAAACAATTTCATATGACTATACTGGCCAGAAAGTCATGTTTTAGCATTAACTATATATTTAAGCCATTTAGCTTCTGTGTGAGTCTAGGCTTCAGACATATATATATATATATATATATACACACACACACACACACACACACACATACATATATAGTATGATATATATATGTGATTTTATTTTTATTTTTGACATTTGAATGCAATGTATGAAAGCATTCTCATTATAAAAATTCTGGTAATATTTATATTAAGTGAGCAAACACCTTTTTATCTTCACAATGTAACTTCTATCCTTATGAGTATAATTTACACATCTATTTATGGAATTCTTTGCTTTATATTTTGCATTATAAATATTTTAAACAAAAAAGAGAATAAATTATTTAAAAACATATACAAGTTTTCTATAAACCACTTAAAAAAACCCACACAGCTTAAACAAATTTATATATATTTTAATATCTTCTTTAGATATATATCTTTACTGTGATAAAATATAGATCTCATAAAATTTACCATTTTAATAATTTGTAGGTGTACAGTTCCATGGCATTAAGTATATTCACACTGTTGTACATAATGGCTGCTATCCATTTACAGAAATTTTTTGTCTTCCCAAACAAAACTCTGTATGCATTGAACAATAACTCCATACCTCCTTCTCTTGCAGGTATATTTGTAAAGACATAAAGAATTCCAGATACAATTTGAGCCCTCTTCCAACACATTTCCTGATACTAATCACTTTCTTCACCCCCAAGATAATTCCATCCAGATATTGGTTTGTATCCTTCCCTCAATGATTTACTAGTTTTGCCAAGGGTTTACCTGTTCTTTTAATATTTAAATATATAGTTTTTACTCAACATTAATTGTGGAGATTAAAATTAACACCTGTGACTTTAGTCCATTGATTTTAACTATTGTAACATGTTCAATTGTGTAATTACATGTCAGTGTATGCTCTTTCTCATTCTCAATGAATGTTTAGGTTATTTTACATTTTTCAGCTTGATATTTCAAAATTGCTATCAAAGTTGGCATACCAGTTTACTTTCATACTAGCAGTGAATAAGAGGTAATGTTTATTCATTTCTATTGCTAACATTTAACATGTGTTTTGCAAATTTGAGGGTACAATTTTAATTAATTAGACTTTATTTTGCTTTTTTATCAGTAAGGTTGGGCATCTTTTATTGGCCATTTGAATTTCCTACCCATGAATTCATGAATTCAAAACCTTTGCCTACTTTTCACATTGGGTATAATTTTAAGTTATATTTACTAATTTATTTGAGGTATTTTTATTTGTTGGCTGCTAATCTTTTATAGTTTATATGTGTTAAAATAATTGTATTCAACTGTGGCTTTTCTTTTCTCTTTTTCTATGAAACCGTTTCTTGTGTATATGTCATTCATGTTAATTGGATTCAAATTATCAGTCTTTTCCTTGATTTATATCACTTGCTCCAGTGTTATATACCATGACCTAAAGAGTACTCTTTTTCTTCATGTCTTACTTTTAATGTTTTGTCTTTTTTTCCCACTTTTTATGACAACATCCAATTCCATGGATATGTTTTTCTTTTCCATCTTTTTATTCCTTTGTCATAAAGCCCAGTTTCAAACGGCCTTCACAGACTCACTGGAGAGCTTACTATAATATTGTGTAACACTTGATGTCTGCAGGTAGGAAACAGAAGGTCACCAATTACCTGATTATTTTTAATAACTTCCCTGATATATTCCTGCTGGCAGAAAAAGGTATTGAATTTATTGATTTGCTTTCCACAGCTGTACAGAGTCTAAGGTAGTGAGTAACTCAGGGCTGAAACGTAATCTCTTGGCAGCTGAGCATGAGTGGAGGAAGGATCCCTAAGTTCTACTGATTGTTATTCATGGGAGGAAGTTAAATATCAACATTAACAGGAGTTTGAAAGGAGTTGATTCCAACCCTTGTGGATAACTTTGAGAGGTTCAAGACTTCGGTGGAGGAAGTAATTGCACATGTGATAAAAACAGCAAGCAAACTAGAATTAAAAGTGGAGCCCAAATGTGACTAAATTGCTTCAATCTCATAATAAAACTTGAATGGATGAGGAGTTGCTTCTTGTGGATGAGCAAATAAAGTGGTTTTTTGAAATGAAGTGTACTCCTGGTGAAGATGCTGTGAACACTGTTGAGATGACAACAAAGACTTAAAATATTACATAAACTTAGTTGATAAAGCGGTGGCAACATTTGAGAGGATTGACTCCAATATTGAAAGAAGTTCTACTGTAGGTAAAATGCTATTAATATCAAACAGCATCTTATGGAACAGAGAAATTGTTCATGAAAGAAAGTCCATTGATGCAGAAAACTTCATTGCTGTCTGATTTAAAAATCTGCCACAGCCTCTCCAACCTTCTACAACTACCACCCTGATCCATGAGCAGCCATCAACAAGGAGACAAGACCCTTCATCAACAAAAAGATTTTGACTCATCGAAGGCTTAAAGGTTCTCAGGATTTTTTGCAATGAAATATTTTTATAAATTAAGGTATATACATTGTTTTGTGGACATAATGATTTCACGTTTAACAGACTACAGTATAGTGTAAACATAACTTTTATATGCACTTTTTGGGAAATCAAAAACTTTATGTGACTTGCTTCATTTAGTAATTTGCTTTAATACAGTGGTCTGGAATATAACTTGCAATATCTTTGAGGTATGTCTGTATTTTTAACTTCACAGCTTAAATATTCCATATTCCATTTGATTACAACAAAAGCACTGTGAAGTGGGCAAGGCAAGGATTTCTCCCTTACAACAAACGAGAAACAGACTCAGAGTAAATTTCTTGAGATCATATAACTAATAAAAGAGGCAGTACTGTTTTCATTAATTCATTTATTCACCCAGAAAAGTGTATAGTGATAGATGCTTTCTAGGCCTTCAGTATATAGCATCCAGTGAGAAACTTATTAACTACATAACTAGAGACGTTTAATTTTGTCCAATTAATACTTGGACATTTATTTACTGTAGTTAACTCTTGGTATGGTCTCTGAGCATTTCTTCAAGTTAATCTTATTACTTCATGAATCAAGCAATGTACAAACATTATTCTCTTCTCAAGATAATGAAACATGTAGCAACTTTTAACAGGAGAGTTAGCATTATTCTGGCATTTCTATATTTCCACTTAGAATGAAAGCATAAGAATACATTACAGAGATCTCTGTAGTTATTAAGTTACCTAAGCTGGCAAAGGCCTGGATTTTTTAAAATTATTTTATCAGAATGTTTGAAAACTATTGAGAGCTTAACAAATATATTAAACGAATGAGTAGTTTTTAATTTCAAAGATACAACAATTTCATGTGGAAGACAAATTTATTATTTATTTATTTTATTTTAGGAAGTAGATTTTTTGGTTTATTTTATTTATGTTATTTCATTTTTAATTTTTCCATAAGTTATTGGGGTACAGGTGGTATCTGGTCAGACGAGAAAGTTCTTTAGTGGTGATTTGTGAGATTTTGGTTCACTCGTCACTCAATCAGTATACACTGCCACTATATTTGTCGTCTTTTATCCCTTACCCCCCTCCCACTCTTTCCTCCAAGTCTCCAAAGTCCATTGTGTCATTCTTACGCCTTTGTGTCTTCATAGCTTAGCTCCTACATATCAGTGAGAACAGACGATGCTTAGTTTTTCATTCCTGAGTTATGTCACTTAGAATAATTGTCTCCAGTCTCATCCAGGTCACTACAAATGCTGTTAATTCATTCCTTTTCGTGGCTGCATAGTATTTCTTCATATATACATATATATGTGTGTGTGTGTGTGTGTGTGTATACATATGTGTACATATGTGTGTGTGTGTGTGTGTATATATATATATATATCACAGTTTCTTTAACTTGTTGATTGATGGGCATTTGGGTTGGTTTCATGATTTTGCAATTGTGAATTGTGCTGCTATAAATATGGGTGTGCAAGTATCTTTTTTGTATAATGACTTCTTTTCCTCTGGGTAGATATCCAGTGGTGGGATTGCTAGATCAAATGATAGTTCTACTTTTAGTTATTTAAGGAATCTCCACACTGTTTTCCATAGTGGTTGTACTAGTTTTCATTCCCACCAGCAGTGTAGAAGTGTTCCCTGTTCACCGCATCCATGTCAACATCTGTTTTTAATTTTTTCATTATACCCATTCTTGCAGGAGTAGTGTTGCATCATGCTTTTGATTTGCATTTCCCTGATCACTAGTGATGTTGAGCATTTTTTCATGTTTGTTGGCCACTTGTATATCTTCTTTTGAGAATTGTCTATTTATGTCCTTAGCCCACTTTTTGATGGGATCGTTTTATTTCTTACTGATTTGTTTGAGTTTGTTGTAGATTCTGGATATTAGTCCTTTGTCAGATGTATAGATTGTGAAGATTTTCTCCCACTCTGTGTGTTGTATGTTTACTCTGTTGACTGTTCCTTTTGCCATGCAAAAGCTCTTTAGTTTAATTAGGTCCCAGCTATTTAGCTTTGTTGTTAATTGCATTTGCTTTCGGGCTCTTGGTCATGAAGTCCTTGCCTAAGCCAATGTCTAGAAAGGTTTTTCCAATGTTATATTCTAGACTTTTTACAGTTCCAGGTCTTAGGTTTAAGTCCTTAATCCATCTCGAGTTGATTTTTGTATAAGGTGAGAGATGAGAATCCAGTTTCATTCTCCTACATGTGACTAGCCAATTATCCGAGCACCATTTGTTAAAATGGGTGTCCTTTCCCCACTGTATATTTTTGTTTGCTTTATCGAAGATCAGTTGACTGTAAATATTTGGGTTTATTTCTGGGTTCTCTTTTCTGTTCCATTGGTCTATGTGCCTAATTTTATATGAGTACCATGCTGTTTTGGTGATTATGGCCTTATGGTATAGTTTGAAATCAGGTAGTGTGATGCCTCTAAATTTGTTCTTTTTGCTTAGTCTTGCTTTGGCTATGTGGGCTCTTTTTGGTTCCATATCAATTTTACATTTTTTTTTCTAATTCTGTGAAGAAAGATGGTAATATTCTGATGGGGTTTGCCTTGAATTTTTAGAGAGCATTTGGCAAGATGGGGAAGACATATATTTAAACTGCAATAAGAAAGTCACACACAATCTAGGATATACACCCTTATACTGTCCATTGAAGCTTTATGTATTCATTAGGAATTAGTCTTGGAAAATCTCAGCAGTAAATACAAATGTCTTCTATTACCATACTTCTTTATTTAAATAAGCCATTTCCAACTTTCCATTCTTCTTTACTTCAGTTTTTATTATGGTTAAAAGTCTTATGTCATCCCAGTGTCTCACTGAAGAGCTCTTCACACCACGTCTAATACATAAAAGTAGATTTTTTAACCCAATTTCTTCAGTGCTACCACTTTATCAAGTAGTTAAGGAGGTCTATTTGCTATAATTAACAAAGCTTTTAATAGTAATGCATCAATTCTCTTAGGGATATTTACATTAGGTTATTTTGTCTTCAAGAATTGTGTTGATCAAAAAAAAAATGCATCACAGATAATTTTCACATTTTTATGGGAAACGTTCAAAGGCTTTGCCAAAGCGCCTCAGACCTCAGGAATGGGCAATTGCTTATCTTGCTTTAACTGAGACCAGCGCTGGGGAATTATTGGGAAGATTTGTATTTGCTTTGAGCTCTAATTCATGACATAAGACTATTAATTAATTTTTGTACTTTAATTTCTCACTTGAAATGAGAATCTTATCCCAATTTAACTTTCCAGAGCATGGTGTAGACTAATTAGATAAAGCACAGTGAACAGTTACTTCAGAGGTTTATCATTAGTAAAGGTCTATGGGAAAGACCTTCATTATTCTACCACCATTTGGTTTATAAATTTATAAACAGATCATTGTAATCTTTTTCTGTTAAGACCTTGAAGATTTGTCTTTGATGAGTTTGATCAAGGGCTTAATCAAACAATGGTTGCTAATCTCATCTTGCTAATTGATTTAGTTGTTAAGAACTTATCTTCTTATAGGCACATTAAAATTTCTGAATTTATGAGTATCTCCCAAGTTTATCCTCCCCACCCCCCCAAAAAAAGAGTAGCTTTCTTCAGTATCTAAATTCTGTAAATGAGGATATTATCTTTAACTCATGCAACATATTCTTTCAGTTTAAGACTGAACAAATTTTCTAATGATTTTTATTCTTTTGTAGCTTGTTGAATCTTTTTGGACAGCCCTATCTCTTATAGAAAGACCCTCAAAAAATATTTTCTCTCAATATCTATCTTGCAGTACCTTCTTTTATGAAATAAATAGAGTTACTCATTAATTAACTTGATATCTTATTTCTAATTTTGCCTACCTGTGATTCATTTAATACACAGATTAATTACTGCATGCATTCCTTCCCCTATTATTTCTATGCATGTCCTAATTTATTGTTTTATGAGTTTAAATAATGTTATATATGATGAAGATAAGTACTTCTCTTCCTGTTCCTCCTTTTTCCTTTGTTTCTTACATCCACCTCCCCTTGCCTTTTTTTTTTTTGCCTGGTCTTTTCTATTCGTCTTCTTTACTCCTTCCTCCCTTCATGGCTCTACATGGGGGCATTTCTTGCTTCAGGAAAACAGTCAATTCTATTATTTTCAGCTTTCATATTGCTACCCATTCTCAGGTTAAAACTGTTTTTTGTTTGTTGGTTTGTTTTTGTACAGCTTTCTGACTCTGCTGCATGGTCATGATTCCCATGACCATAATCCCTCAAGTAATTTCTCCCTGCAAAAGGCACAGATATCAGATCTTTAAAGAAGTTAAGAAATGGCCGGGCGCAGTGGCTCACGCCTGTAATTCCAGCAGTTTGGGAGGCGGGCGGATCATGGGTCAAGAGATCAAGATCATCCTGGCCAACATGGTGAAACCCTGTCTCTAAATACAAAAATTAGCTGGGCGTGGTGGCGCGCACCTATAGTCCCAGTTACTCGGGAGGCTGAGGCAGGAGAATCACTTGAACCTTGAACCTGGGAGGCAGAGGTTGCAGTGAGCCGCAATCGCAACAGTGCACTCCAGCCTGGCAACAGAGCAAGACTCTGTCTCAAAAAAGAAGAAACATAGGGCTAAAGGCTTAGCTACATTTTAGCAAGTGGAAAAAAAGCCACTTCCTCTCCCATGGAGAATGAACAACTGAATGATAGTTGTGCTGTGATCAGTCACCTTAGCGTACTTATTATTTGTCTGTGAAACCATCTACCGAAACTGCTTAGTGTCAGGAATAGTTACATCCTGCAGTTTGACACATTCAGAAGAATGTACAGGGATGCTTGGAGCCTATAACAGACTCATTCCCACAGGAAACTGTAGTACAGAGAGGATTACTTTTTAAAATAATGATAACAGGCCGGGCGCGGTGGCTCATGCCTGTAATCCCAGCACTTTGGGAGGCCGAGGCGGGCGGATCATAAGGTCAGGAGATCGAGACCACGGTGAAACCCCGTCTCTACTAAAAATACAAAAAATTAGCCGGGCACGGTTGTGGGCGCCTGTAGTCCCAGCTACTCGGGAGGCTGAGGCAGGAGAATGGCGTGAACCCGGGAGGCGGAGCTTGCAGTGAGCCGAGATCGCGCCACTGCACTCCAGCCTGGGCGACAAAGCGAGACTCCGTCTCAAAAAATAAATAAAAAAAAAAAAATAATAAAAAAAAAAAAATAAAATAAAATAAAATAATGATAACAGTACCACTTATTGAGTATATACAATGGGTCAATGTTGAACTTACTTTACATGCATTAACTCAAACACTGATTAGCCTAATAACTGCTAATATGGCAGGTATTATAACTATCCTCATTTGATAGATGAACAAGTCAAAGCTCAGAGAGTTAAACTAAGTTTATGTAGGTCACGTATTTATCAAGTAGAAGGGATGGACAGGTTTGACTCCAAAATCAACATATCTAATCACTTCATTAATATAGACCCCTGCAGAGGGGCTGGATAGACAGCTATCTCAGTACCTGGCTAGAAACCCAAGGCAGAGAACACTGCTTTGTAAGAGTAAGAGACAGATTTGAACTCAGGGCTATTAAATGTCATAGTTTCCATGATATACTGATGCTATTCAATCTTAGACCTGCTGTACCAAAATCTCTAAGAGACAGGGTCTAGTTACTGGAAATTTTATTATTTTAAGCATAAGTATCTTGTTCTTATTTGAAAAGAAACTTGCATTTAATGAATTTAGTTGTGAGACAATAACCAAGGGGGTCACTTTTACCTAGGTGTTACACCAATTACCTAGGTGTTTTCAATAAAACCTCTGCCTGGAACACTGAAAGTACAAAAAAATAGAGAATTAAAGAGTTACTCATTGCAGTGTTGGTTGCATTTCAAGTCCAGCAACAATGATGTAATTAAAATTCCAGAGGTGGCAGCAGGTGTCCAGGTGTTGAATCATAACCAGATTGTCCTTGTGGTGACCTTAACCATACATCCCATTCCCTACCCTCCCCTATTATTCCTGAGCCTAATTCTCCTATGTGCTTTACGAATTGCTTGATATTCTTTCAACACATATTATTTATGCTTAAGCCCAAATTGGATTTTGTCACTTGCAATTAAGACTGAGCCTTAATTATCAGGTGATTCTCATAATAAGCTAGATTTGGATACACAATATAGACCGTGTGACATTTTCCTGAAACAAGCAAAAAGGCAAAGCTGTGGGAATCCAATAAACTCCTTCTTATGTTTAATTTATTTTAAAACAAAGCTTTCTGAAGATAAAAAAAAATCAATAATATTTAGTCATAGTGAAGTAGGTACAACTTTAGAAAGTCAAGAACACAGGATTGCTATGTTCTCTATATGGAAACCTTGTGGCTGAATAGTCAGAGACAGTATTGTGACCTTAAACTGATACCTAAAAGATAAATAGAATCGGCTAGCCTGGAAGATAATCCCTTCAATATGTGTCAGCAAAAACCCCAAATGTGATTAGGAATATGTTGGCTACACCAAAGTGTTAATATCCTCACAAACTGAAGTCATCATTAAGGAAAAATCTCAATGTTCATTTGAAAAAATATATTTTTTCTATGATAGAAGATATTTTGAACATATGTAACAATAAGAAAATGCATTACTCAGGGACATTTGGGGAAAAAAATAAAACGCATTACTTGAATAAGCCGTAACATAAGAGAATTTGACTTTAATGTAGCAAGCATAGCAAACAAGTGCTGCCCCTGCAAAATATTTACCTTGACAGGTTTTATGCATGGAAAACAGATGTTTCCATTGGAAACATACTTTTGATAAACTCTGCTTGGAATTTTATCCGGGGCCTTTGAAAGATCATCATTTAATGGTGATCTGGATTTTTTGAAAAAATATAGGGTATTTGAAAAATATAGGGTTGGGATGGGGTTCCCAGGTTTATATATGTTTCTAATATACAAAACATAGAATGCCCTCAATGTAATAAACTATTTTTTTGTGTGTCTTCAAAAGTGACTCACAAATCTCAAAGATTCTTCATAAAACTTTTCTTAGTAATCAACACATCCTTGAAGATGATAGATAGATAGATAGATAGATAGATAGATAGATAGATAGATAGATAGATTTATAACTTGTGCAAAAGCCTTCTTTGAAGGGCACTAATTATTTGGAAATTGGATACACCAGCTCTGCTACACAAGTTTTGAAAAACAACCCCACACCACTAATTTCTGATAAAATTCAGGTTGGCAGGTGATAATAACCTAGTATATACAGAAAAATCCTATATTATTTTACAAATTTGAACCTACTATTTTTGTTAATTGAATAAGCCAATTATAGATGAAAGTTATAAAATGACTAACACCTAGGCATTATGCTGAAACATAAAATACTTAAATGTATATTAATTGTCCTTTTTCTTTGACTATAGATACATTGATTACTGGACTCTTATATTTGGCTCATTCACACCAACTTCACCATTTTTTAAAAAATTAACTCAGTTTGTTAAGACTTAATAAAGCATATAATTTGTTTACCTGGAAGCAACAATTTCATTTCTTTTCATACTGACAATGTATTTGATTGCTTGATGTTTAATTGAATTATGCAATTATAGGATCATGTACGATAGACTACATAGGTTTAGGAATAAATAAAACTGACCATTAGAAAGTATTCAACTAAAATTATAGCTATCATAAAGTGGGGTGTCCTTAGCCTACCAGCTACAAGGATACAGTGTGTTATGAATAGTTGCCAATATGTTTTGTAGATAACATACTCAATCTGGTAGGCTTAAAAAATGAAATAGTCCATTCACTGATAAAAACGGAATTAACTTAGAGCTTCTCCTGCTTCTCCTGCATCAAAATAGCTAATCAGAATAATGTATCTGTAGGTATGAGAAATTCCCTCTTTTTTTTTTTTTCTGAGATGGAGTCTTGCTCTGGCACCCAGGTTGGAGTGCAGTGGCATGATCTCAGCTCACTGCAACCTCCACCTCCTAGGTTCAGGTGATTCTCCTGCCTCTGCCTCCTGAATAGCCGGGACTACAGGATACACCACCACACCTAATTTTTGTATTTTTAGTAGAGACAGGGTTTCATTATGTTGGCCAGGCTGGTCTTGAACCCCTGACCTCAAGAAATTTGCCTCCCTCTCCCTCCCAAAGTGCTGGGATTACAGGCATGATCCACCATGCCCAGTTCACAGGTGTGACAAATTCTGATGTGAATAGTATATATATAATTAAAACATTACATTTGTGTTGCATTTTTTTCAGTATTTGAAGGTTATTTACAATAAATTTGGCAAACTATACCCAGTCTTTGATGATTTGTCAGAGTCAATATATAAAGTTATCATCTCTGTGCCTCAATTTCCTCATCTGAACTGGGATTAATACTAGTCCCTACTCTACAGGTTGCTAGAAGGATTCAATGAGTTAATACATGAAGTATCTAGAGCAGTGCCTGGCACATAATGAGTGTCAGGGCTCACCTGTTGTACCCTCTGTTGTTCTACAGTGTACAGCTGTGTGCAGCAGCCTTGGAGAGCGCTATGTAATTGTTAGCTACTATTTCGATTTTTAGAGTTGTGAAAAGTAGAAGTAAAGAGCTTATGTAACTTGCTCACAGTCACAGGGCTGGTAAGTGGTAGATCAGTTTCCAACTCATATGTATAATGCTCTATTACTTGCCTTTGGAGATGAATTACATGAAGGTCAACACAATGTTGCACTTGCTATCTTCTATATTTGGCATTAAAGCCAATTCTGATGACTGGAATTGTGCTTAAATGTCTGCTACCCTCTACCCAGAAAAAGACAGAAGTGCTTACTTTGCCATTTATGCAGAGAATAACAAGTCTCCAGGAGAGCTGAGGACGTTTTTCAGATCATAAGTAAGCATACCAGATTGCAGGTACACTTGCTCTGAAGAATGCCAACTGCTGTGGGGGGTATTTGATACTGTAGTTTTGATATTCTATAGTCTATTTATATATGGTTGAAAATCATTTTGCAAGTTAACTAAGTCAGACATAGTTTTGGAATTCAAAACTGAGAATATTTTAAACAGTTTTTTTAGTTCACCTATATTTAGATAATGCTACTTTTACAAAAGGCCATTGTTGTTTTAGTATATTATGATCTGTTTTTTTTGTTTTTTTTTTTTTTTTGAAATGGAGTTTCGTTCTTGTCTCCAGGCTGGGGTGCAATGGCGTGATCTCAGCTCACCGCAACCTCCATCTCCCAGGTTCAAGCAATTCTCCTACCTCAGCCTCCCGAGTAGCTGGGATTACAAGCATGCACTACCACACCCGGCTAATTTTGTATTTTTAGTAGAGACGGGGTTTCTCCATGTTGAGGCTGGTCTTGAACTCCTGACCTCAGGTGATCCACGTGCCTCAGCCTCCCAATGTATTTCTTGAAATGGATACTAATGAGAAACTCCTCTCTAATATCAAGGTTTATTGTTCAATATTTTTTTTTTTTTTTTTTTTTTTTTTTTTTTTTTTTTGAGACGGAGTCTCGCTTTGTCGCCCAGGCTGGAGTGCAGTGGCCGGATCTCAGCTCACTGCAAGCTCCGCCTCCCGGGTTCACGCCATTCTCCTGCCTCAGCCTCCCGAGTAGCTGGGACTACAGGCGCCCACCACCTCGCCCGGCTAGTTTTTTGTATTTTTAGTAGAGACGGGGTTTCACCATATTAGCCAGGATGGTCTCGATCTCCTGACCTCGTGATCCGCCCGTCTCGGCCTCCCAAAGTGCTGGGATTACAGGCTTGAGCCACCGGGCCCGGCCCTTGTTCAATATTTTTAAAGCTTTTCTTGTCATATGTTCTTGCCAAACTTTAGCCCTTTGTGCTTTTCTCTTTTTTTCCTATTTACCCTAAAGTAGAGCCTCATTTATTTCCTTTCAACTTCCTCTTAGGCAGTTTTTAGAATATAAAACACTATCCTTTACCCACAGAATCTCTCATTAAATAAAGCATTGTTTTATCACATAAACTCTGCTAGTGTAGGATTCGTTCCCTCATAGATGGCTTCCATGTATCCCAATGCTCAGTTTACCCTTTGTTCATACAATGCTATAGTAATTTTTAAAGATTTTCTTCTTACTTTTTTTTTTTTTAACTTTTTAAGATTCCCTGTCTGAAGTTCCTGTGTATTTACTATAATGGAAGCCGAATCAGTAGGTGAGTTTCTAATTATTTCTCTTGTGAACTTCACCTCCTGAAGAGATCCTGATAGACAGTGAACTAGTCTAAATCAGGCAGCAGAATAAGAAAGAGGCAGAACAAATTTCTTGACTGGATGATTCTGGAAAACAGAATTCTTACTGGATGATTCCAGAAACCAGAATTCTTACTGGATGATTCCGGAAACCAGCCTCCACCAGTATGACAATATCACCACGGAGATTCATAAAAGGACATGATTTTTAAAATAATATTGCAGTATCTTGTGTGAGGGAATGAAACCTTCACATGGTGATACTTATAAAATTCCAATGGAACCTAGGATGGCTACTTGAGACTTTTTATTTTTAGTTCACTGGGATGTGCTAAGACAAGTTTCTGGCAAGTCAAATTTGACTACCATAGGAATCCCTCAAAACACTGCAATTACATTTCTCTAGGTGATTAACATTTCCTGGGAGAGGTAATATTTTACCCGGAAGGTCATATCTCCCATCAGTGGCCTCTCTTAGGAGACCCATGGGCCTCCACAATCCCATAACTACCCCCAACATAGCTTTTTCAGGTTTGGAGGTTACCAGACCTGAGAAAGGCATGATCACTTGTAATTTCTCTGCATCATACCCAAATTTTTAATAAATAAATCATTCTTTAAATTCTATTCCTATTGAGACTATGACCAGTAAAAGCTGGTTTCAGAGCAAAACTCACTTAGAATCCTGGCTTCAGGATTTACTAGCTTCAGGATTCATTTCAGTTATTAATAACTGGGATTTAATAACCTTGAGTAAGCTACTTAGCCTCTTTGTCAACTGCTTCATCTGAAAACAAAAATAGTCAAACTTTCCTCTCTATGACTGAATGAGAATTAAATGAGATTATACAGGTAAAAGTTTGACATATTTTTGATACATAAGTACTTATTTTATGTAATTTCTTGCCTCTCTTCTTTACCCATTTATATGATTAATATGCCATGAAGAAATGATGAGACAAGGCCCAGCCCGGTGGCTCAGGCCTGTAATCCCAGCACTTTGGGAGGCCGAGGCGGGCGAATCACGAGGTTAGGAGATCGAGACCATCCTGGCTAACACGGTGAAACCCCGTCTCTACTAAAAATACAAAAAATTAGCCAGGCGTGGTGGTGAGTCCCTGCAGTCCCAGCTACTCAGGAGGCTGAGGAAGGAGAATGGCGTGAACCCGGGAGGCGGAGCTTGCAGTGAGCGGAGATCGCGCCAGGGCACTCCAGCCTGGGCGACAGAGAGAGACTCCATCTCAAAAAAAAAAAAAAAAAGAAAAGAAATGATGAGACAAGGAAGAGTTTGTCAAGGAAGGACAAGTTTAAAAGACCTTGTTATCCTCCACTACAATTATGAATATGATTAGTTAAGCCTTTCTATATTTACTTCAAACCAATTGTTTTATTATAATCTGAATTTTTTTTTTTTTTTTTTTTTTTTTTTTTTTTTTTTTTTTTTGAGACGGAGTCTCCCTCTGTCACCCAGGCTGGATAGAGTGCAGTGGCGCAATCTCGGCTCACTGAAACCTCCGCCTCCTGGGTTCCTGCCATTCTCCAGCCTCAGCCTCCTGAGTAGCTGGGACTCCAGGCGCCGCCACCACGCCCGGCTAAGTTTTTGTATTTTTAGTAGAGAGGGGGTTTCACCGTGTTAGCCAGGATGGTCTCCATCTCCTGACTTCGTGATCCGCCCGCCTCGGCCTCTCAAAGTGCTGGGATTCCAGGCGTGAGCCAATCTTTAGGACTAAGATTGTGTGTTTCCGTGGCCGTGTGTGCGTGTGCAACGAAGAGAAAGAATATGAGTGTGTATGTTTGTGTGTCTAATAGATTTTTACATTACAAAAGGAAAGTAGCTTTTTGTAATAGTTCAAACTAAAAGAAAAACAGAGTGAAAAGCAAGAGTTTCCCTTGGCCCCAAATCATTCCACTTCCCTATCCAGACGTTACTGTTGTTAAATTTTGGTGCATGTGCACACACACAAACACACACGCTCCTATTCACAACGATAAAGCCCTATCATCTTCTGTTGTTTTAATATGGTGAAGTATATGAATAAGATCCTACAGACTAAGTTGTTGTGCCTTGCTTTTTTCACTGGATAATTATTATTTCTATTTCAGAGAACATAGAAAAATGTTCTTAATTGTTATAGTATTCCACAAAAATGGATATTTAATAATGTATTTTAATGACTCTAAATATGCACATTTCTTCAGTTTCTCACTGATAAAGGGTGCTGTAAAACATTGCTTTGTGCAAATGTGTAATTTTCTGCAGTGTAAATTAACAGAAGTGAAATTCTTGGGTAAAAGGATATGCATACTTAATTTTTGATTGACACTTCCAAATCGTCTTTTTAAAATTATCTCAAATTATATTTCTAATATTAGTGTAGGAATGTAATAATGTTCTCCTATTTTTGAATCAGAAATACAATCAGTATTTTAATTTGTGTCCATTTGCATGAACAATGGTATCTTTTTTATTTTAAATTACATGTGATTATTTTGATATATTTGGGGACTAATTGTATTTATTCTTCTAGGAAATCCATATTCATGTCTTTGCCCTCATTTTGGACAGTAGTCATATTAGTACTAATTTACGGAAGACCTTTACATGTTATGAATACATATTTTTTTCATTATTTATGTTGCAAAACGTTCCCCACCTATTGCTTACTTAAGTTTTGACATTGTTTCTGGTGTCTTCTGGTGCTAACATTTTAAATTCTTATATATTCAGATTTGTCCATCATTTTTTTGACTTCTAAGTTGCATATTTTATTTTAAAAAATAATTCTCCAGAGTTGTTTTTTTCAAGTGTTTCCTACGTAAGTTCACTTTAAAACTATAAAATAATTTCCTAAAAACAATTCTGTAGCCTTTCCTATTTTTTCTCCTGTCTAGTGAAAGAATGGTATAGTAAAAAAGACAACAAACTAAGAGTCTGTGCTGTTACATAACAGGTCTTTGATTACATTTATCTAATAAATGGAATGTGTTGTGCTCTCTTGCCAAACAGCCAAGAATGTGTTATTAGCCTTTAAATTGACATGATCTTGATAAATCATTCCATATTTGTGTTATTTACTTCAAAATTGTTCATATCTTGATTTTAAAACATGATTTTCCAACTGAACTCTTTGCTCAAAAACAGTCTTTTATAAACCTCTAGTGTTTTAAAGATATTATATTACAAAGATAATACTAGAGGTTACCTTAAGCAGATGAGTGTGGGTGAGTAGCAAGTGGAAAATTTCAGAGCTACTCTTTGATTACCTTTTTCAGCTGCTAACAGTCTCTTAGGCATCTTTGCAAAAACTGCTAAACTCCTTAGAGACTTGTATGACATGATCTGCTAAATCAGTGATCTCCAAAGTCAGTACTAAGGGTGATCTAGTTGGGGTTTGAAAATAAAATACTAGAACTTTAATTCATGTCCAACACTAATAATATGATTTTAATCTCTTTGCATGTTTTATAATACACATAAAATATTAGTGTAATTACAGATATATATGTATGGAAATATATATATAGGGATACAAATATATATATAGGGATGTGTAATTTTTAAATATCATTTCCAGGCCTAAAGTTACACAAATCTATTTACTTGAATAACTACTATATACCCACTTCTGTGTCAAGTACTACAAAATTTAAAAACAAACAAAATATGTAATGTATGCTCTCTGCAGTGAAGGAGCTGATATATAATATGGAAAATAACTTTTACCTAGCTAAAAACAGAGACCCCAGGATATATAGGTAAAGTGAATGGTTTAAAAGTGTTTAAGGGTTGCTGAACAGACGGAGACCAGTGCAGGCCAACCTAGGGTGGGAGATTTAAAGAGGCGTTGAACTTGGTATAAATCTTAAAATGTCAAGAATATTGAAGAAGGAAAATAGGACCAGGAAGGATAAACTCCTGAACTATCAGGAGCAAAAGCCAGGTGGCAGGGATACACTTGAAAATGCCAGAGAACAGAAATTGAATGTTTGACATTAGTTGTCTTTAGGGTAAGTATAGACATAACAAAGAACAGAGAATAAAGATCAGTGACTCAGCCTCACTTAAAAAAAAAAAAACTCTTCATTAAAAAAAAAAAAATCATGTCACTTGAAATCCCAATCTCAGTTGCATGGAAAGAGACTTACATTTTCCTTGAATTTGCATGTCATTCAGGTCCTAAGAAAGATGTTTAAGGACACAGACTGTAATCAGTACCACTTTCTTCTCTTGGAGGTGTTGATTCATAGGGCCTAATTTAAGGGACTAGACTGGAGAAGAGAGGTAAGCTAGATAATACCAAGCATCAATACAAGTGTTTCTAATTTGGGTTTGGAAGACAAAATTTTACTGAAGCTTTGAACTAAGAATAGAGCTAAATTCATCTGTCATCGCTTTGATTATGTGGGATAAAGTTAATAAAGGAAAACTAGCATTATAATACAAGAAGTAAATACATTTTACTTATAATTATCTTATGATTTTTTTTTTAGGACTTAATTTAGTAAATGAAGGACTACCTGATGGAATCTTGTAGAATAAAAGGAAAATACCATGAATCATTATGTATAGTTCTCGGTGCTAATATTGCTTGAAGTTGATCTCAAATTTTACCATCTCCATAAACTCTTTATTAGCAATATCAATCGATAAAAAGCTGACTGCTTCTTGGCCTATAGCATTTAATTGTCTTCTGCATTGCTATGGCACTTCAGTGGGTTTCTAGTTTCAAAACATGTGGGTAGTTCTCTAATGAAATTGATTTCAAGCTCCATGGGAGCAGGAACTGGGTCATAACAGCACCCCATGTGCTTTCTCTCCTTTGCCCTAACATTAGAGTTTCATCTCTAGTCTGTGAATGTTTTGTACATATGCTAAATAGACCTGAGACAGAAGATGCTGATGCCTATGCCCTTGTGTATCCTGTGTTGAAACAACTTTAACTTTCTTATTCTAAGTAACGAGAAGCTTCCTAAAAATGCCAAGTAGATGTTAAACATTTATGTAAACTACCACTCAAAATTACTAACACTATCTTGGGAAACAGGTAGCAATAGATAATCTAATAACAAAATAATAAAAATAATAAAACACGGACTTGCCCTAAACAAAATGTAGAAGACCTACACATTCTCCTCAGAAAATATAAGGCAGCTATGTAGGTGAAAAAAAAATACTAGACCTTTTCAATATTATATATAAATTTGGGGGAAACTTTTAAGGGATCACAAACCTGTGCTATGTTCTAAGAAAGCTGATTATTAAATGTAAGATTATTGATTATTAAAGAAAAGACCTAGAGAATAAAATACAGAACATCCTTTCTAGATGTGAAGAAAAAGAAATTTCATTTAGAAAAAGCTATGCTGTTTAAGGGGCAGTAATGAACATGTAAATATTCATTTTTGAATTTATCATGTAAGCATTTTAAGAAGAAAAACAAAAGGCTTTATAATCATTTGCTCTGTAGGCACTTGCCCTCTCTTTAAACCCTATCATCATTCTGTAAGAGTGATTGGAATTGGATTGAACATATGGATCTGGTCCAGATGAATATTCTTAAATGGTGCTTAGAAAAAAGAGGTGAGAATCACCATTTAATCTTTTTAAAGTCTGACCAAATTGTGAAATATATGTGTTTGACAGGAGGTAACAAATAGAATCAGACAGTGTTTATGGAAGGGATAAAGGAGCATTTCATAAAATATTTATCCTCTACAGATGTGCTACTGAGGAAGTTTATATGAATTTAGAGGTTTCTAAACCCGGCTGCATCTGAATCACCTAGAAAGATGCTTTTAGAAGACCCATCCCTGGCTGCATCCAGGAAATCATAATTCCTAGGGTGGAGCACTGAGCTGTCTTTTAAAAAGTTCCTAGATGGTTCAAGTGAAGCTGGTCCAATGAGCAGCACTCATGAACTGTTGCAACTAACAAATCCCAAGAGGCAGATTCCCAGTGGAGACCCTCTACTAACACATTGTCAAATCCAGAACATTACCCACACGGAACTTAAATCTTCATATGGGCCCACTTTTCTCTCTAAAGCTTACACTTCCCTAATTAGGAAACAGAGATGTCTGACAGAGAAGTCAGAACTTCTAAGTTCTCTGACCTCATAGATTACTAAAATTGAGAGTAACTAATCTTTTAATTCCTAGAATCTTTGTTTTACATATGAAGAAAATTGAGGAACAGATCATTATAAATATGTCAGGGGTCAGGTACCAAATCAGTGACCAATTGGGACCTGAAATTTAAATCTTCACCTCAACGGCCTGTGATCTTTTGGCATCAATGTAAATGACAACCAATCTGTACAAAACTTTACAGTAGCTTTTGAGTGGAGTATGGAATAAAAAGTATAAGGCATATTACCAGTTTGGTGCAAAAGTAATTGCAGCTTTTGCCATTACTTTCAATAACATGACATAGAAATAACAACATCCTAATATAATAACAAAGTAGAAAATATGGTTTTAAGTATTCTACTTGACTTTCTTCTTTTACCTATGATATGGTCTCATGGAATGACATAGCATTACTGCTTTTTTTTTTTTTTTTTTTTTTTTTCTGGAAAATGTTTTCCTAAGTCGGGTTCACATGATTACTCTACTTGTCTTAATGTAAGTCCTTGGAAATGGATGCTACACCACACACTTACCCTCTATACGTGGATTATATAAAATCTGCCACCAGCTCACGTTTGTTCTCTTTTGATTAATGACTACTATCATGAAAATGGATTGCTTTCATTGTGGTTCCAATGTTTGACTACACACAAATTTAAAAGCTATACTATGAAATAGTTGAGATATTCCTGCTTGTAAATCCATAAAGCACCTACCACATTATTTTTATGTGACTATTTTTTACATACAGAAGACTCTTACATGCACTAATGTTCTTAGGCAGTCACCAGGCGGCATTTTGACTTTGGATAAGTAGTTAAAACAAAACCCTAACTCCATATCACATTCTACTTCCTCAATCAATATTCTGGGAATGTCAGCCCCCACTTTGTAGGTCTGGTAACGGTCTCTGGAAGGTGATTTGGTCTGCACTATTGTTTATTGAATGATCGTCTAGCTAATAGCTATGCTATTGCAAATTATAAATATATCCACTTCTGAGACTATGCAGCAAAGTTCTATTAAAATGTCAATATTTTATAACCCATTCAACTGCTAAAATTTATCTGACAAATGAAACTCAGAAACATTTAAAAGACAAACCTAGGTTTCCTAACCATCAGGAATCTACATTTAATGGCTGAAAGCACTTGTGACGGAATTTCCAAAATAAGGGCTTCCTGAGGAAACTGCTTTCTTTGTTGAAACAAGCTTGCATTCATCTCCTTATGTGCCTTCCTAATAAAAACAATGAGAGGAGTTTGTGTTTCTATTATTCTCAGTTGCTATGACTGCAACTGAAGTTTATTGGTAGGCTGCTTCACAAATGTCTGTTGTTGAAGAGCTTATGAAATCACATGGCACACAAACCAGATCGCTCATAGAATCAGCTGTGATATATCATGTTCTGGAGAAAGAATAGAGTATATACTAGGTTCTCTTAATTTGAATTTTGCCTATAATTTAATATGAAAAAATATCCATTTATATCTCTGTAGCTCTGGATGCCGTCCCATTTGTAGGCCTGATTTATTTCTGAATGAATATTGAGGGTTTATTTGGCATCGATTTAGTCCCTTCCTAATACAATTAAAATGTCAGGTATTATTAATTTTAGTTTTAAAAGTGACAGATACTTGAGACCAGATTGATTCTTGAGGACACTCTGGTGGAAGTGATGCAGTCTACTCAGACACCATTTTTAGAAAGTTGATTATTACCAGTTCCGACTCAGTTGCACAACAAATTTTCACTATAATTTTTGAATTAGGCCACACCATTTGGGGAGCTTATTATATTAATATACTTTAAGAGTTCATAAAGACACCTGTTTATACACACACACACACACACACACACATATATATATTTCTAGAGATAGACATCTTGCTATGTTGCAAGGTCCAGTCTCAAACTACTGGGTTTAAGCAATCCTTTGGCCTCAGCCTTTCTAGTAGCTGGGACTACAGGTGTGTGCCACTACACTGCACTGAGAAAACTGATTTTATTTGAGAAGAACAAATCTACATTACAGCCTTTATAGAGTTCATTAAACAAAACAGTAATCTATCTATATGTGCTGATATGCAGGAAAATTGCACTTGTAATTTGAATACCCATGTGGGAGAAAGAAATGATCATTAAGTATCTTCATATTGAACACCTTTCTTACTAAATATTTACATTTACCAATACTATGTATATAGCCTAATGTCAGCATTAACTACAAATCCTTTTTCTTAAAGATTTTGGTAAATCACAGGACAAAATTATAGCCCCAACCTTGCCTTTCTATGGGAAGAAAATGGACTTTCATTTTACTCCCAGAAGGGAATTCACTCTATTCCAGGGGCCACCCTGCACTACCAGTTATTGTTAAAATAATCAAAGGACGACATCATTGGGACTATAGGGACTAGGGTTAGTGATACTATGTTTAAGTGGACAGAAGCGATTTAGATGGCCCAATGCATGACTAGATGTGAAAGGTAATAAACACACTGGTTTTCCACCTCCATACACCGAGAAGGTTATTAAGACACTTTTAAAGCTGTTACACTGAATAATTTTTCTAGCAAATATATGAATGCAATATAATTGTACTTTTTACACAATCAAGAATTTATTTTAGAAATAAAATAATTGATGGTGCACCAAAGGCAGCATAGATTAGGAATGCAAATAAGTTTCAAAATGTTGGATATACCTATCCTGTTTCACTCGTGTCAGCATATCCCTGTGACTGTGTTGGGGAATTCTCAATTTGAGGTCTTTAAGAATACAAAGCTTGGGATACATGGCACCCCCATCTGCTCTGGTATAGATAAAAAAAATTGAGACATTATTTTAACAGACCAGTTTTCAATTGATAAAAAGCCAGAAAGTGGGTTTTAATCTTCAAACCTCAGTTGTGAAAAATTAGTCAGGGTCAGGCCAGTGTCTATTTTGTTTCTGCCTGTGGTCTCTGTTGTTGTTTGTGGGTTTTTTTGTTTTTTTTTCCATTGCATTAATTGACATTTGTCTAGTTGTTTTCTTGGATTGGTTTTGACTGATAATTAAGAGACTACTCCGTTGTTTAATATTTCATCTTAAAATAAATACACCTGCTTCATTTTTGTTGCTTCACTATGTATCCATTTCTCTACTGACCTATCAATCACAATATATATGAGGATTACATACACACAAACTTTTCCAGTGGTTAGATAGATAGATAGATAATGCGTCTGCAGATATATCAGACGCTACCACTGCATAACTACCTTCCTGTGGCAGCAGAGGTATTATAAATAGCTGCCGCTCTGAAGGAAAGAGAACATCTAGGTGGATTGAATGTTGATTGGAAAAATCTCCCTTCTTTTTACAAGTACTTTAGATATGTTCCTTTTGCCGTAATTTCAAATTGCCTCACTCTCCTGCCCCTTTCACCCTCCTTGGACTCTCTTATATATCCTGCTCCATCCATTAATCTCCATTTTAACCTTATGTTGCTACTTCCAAGGGATGTTGCTGTTCATCTGCTTTTGCCCCTTAATGTGTGTTTCAGTGGGAACTGGGAATCTTCAATCAGTAAGCTGCCGTGGTCTCAAAATACTGGTGAAATATTAGTACTTCCATAAGAAAAACTGCAGAACATAGTTTGGACACTCTAAACATATACTAACTTTCTGAAGAAATGCAGATTTGTTTGAGATATATTTATCTTTCATACTTAATCTTCACTCCATGGATACATTGCATATTTGTTTAAATAAGAACATGCTATTTATAGCAAATATGAATGGAAAAATCATGCAAGTTATTTTTAACTTATCTAAGTTTAGTATTTTTATTGTGTGTCTGAGTGCTATCAACACATTAAATCTTGAAAATATTAACAAAGGACAGATTGTTTGATACACTTTATAATTTCATTGATAATAATTATGAATGCACATTAAATTATATTACAATGAAAACTCTTAGGAGATATTGATGACTGCTCTCTAGCATAATATGGATTAAATTTTGAGGAAAGGCATTCCTGTGAGAAACTGGTTGAATGAAATCATTTGAAGGCAGCTACAGGGATATTACAAACTTTTCATAAACATGAATGCTCATCTCCTATAGTGTTTACATGTTTCTGAAAATTAACATTGTGCCAAGTTTTAAACTGGAATTAAGGGCATATAAGGGACCATTTGGGGGCACGGGTGTGTGAAGGACTCTGGTTGCAAATGACTGAATACATACCTAATTACAAGCTTCTTTTGTGTAAATTTAAGATTTGGGGGGATGCTGAACATAGTGTAACATCAAAAACATGGTTTTATTGTTATGTTTGACATCAAATTAACTCTAATTGCTTGCTACCGTTGTAATACAGATATATTGATTATCCAATTATTTAAAGAATACCTATATACACTAAATAACAGAATGTAAAGGACATAAAAAGTGTGAATATACTTTAAGTTAAATAACATAAATTACCCAATCTGAACAACAGATAGACATAAACTGCAAAAATAAAAACATTTCTGGGACAATATCAAAAATTTAACGTTTGTGTCATCAGAATTCCAAAAGAGAAATAAAAGGGTTGTATTGAAAAGGTATTGGAAGAAATCATGATTGAAAAATTTCTTATTATTGCAGAAAACCTAAGCCAAGAAATTAACAAAGTTGAATGAACCCAAAATAACATATACCCAACTATATCCACCACAAAACATATCCTTGTCAAAATTCTGAACACCAAACCCAAAGAAAGTTTTGAAAAGAGCCAGAGAGAAATTATTCATTACCCATAAAGAAATAGCAATTGGAATGGCAGCATATTTCAAAACAAATGCCATAGAATCCAAAAGGAAGTAGTACAATATCTTTCAACTGCTAGAAAAGAAAAGCAAGCAGAAAGAAAGAAAGAAAGAAAGAAAGAAAGAAAGAAAGAAAGAAAGAAAGAAAGGAAGGAAGGAAGGAAGGAAGGAAGGAAGGAAGGAAGGAAGGAAGGAAGGAAGGAAGGAAGGAAGGAAGGAAGGAAGGAAGGAAGGAAAGAAGGGAGGGAGGGAGGCATGGAGGAGTAAGGAAGGAAGGAAGGGAGGGAGGGAGGGAGGGAATGAAAAAAGAAAAGAAAAGGAAAGAGAAAAGAGAAAAAAGAAAGAACTGCCAACCTAGAATTCTATATAATTCAGAAATTAAGGGGAAATTCTATTTCATTCCAGAATATACACATCATACCAATGTCAAATACAAAGCTGTGATATTGTACTATAGTTAAGATATAAAAATTGGGGGAAAATGGGTAAAGCGTAAAACTATGGTATCATCTTTGTAATTTCCTATGACGCCATGACTACTTCAATTTTTAAGTTTTTTGTATGAAATCCATTAGATTTGGCCCCAAATTAAGTTTTAGAGGTATTGTCACTATGTCATATGGCATCAAGTACCGTGCTTAGCAAAAGTACAGTTTCCAAATCCATAAGTCTTATGTATTTTGTTAAGTATGTAACCCCCTAGGAATATTTCTAAGAAAAATTGCTTTTTGCTTATTAAAAAGGATTATACATAATTGGTCTCCTAAACATTCATTATCAAGACTGATTGCTAGGTAAAATCTAAAATCCAGCTTATAAAAATTGCTCATGGAAAGTACTAATTTTTACTTTTTAAGTGTACATTTGAAAAGCAAGTGCTAATCTTTGCATAGTCATTTTAATTGTATTTGGAAAACAGGGTAGATTTGAAATAGTCATAGCTATTCCAAACCTAATAATTTTAGAAAGTAATAACATTTAGTCTGAATGTAGTATTATAAACATGTGCATTTTTTCAAAGATGGTGGATTATTTAATACTGCTCCTGACAATACTGTATTGCTATATCACAGCCAGTATGCAACAAACCTGTGACTGATCAAAATGCTGTGCAGCTGTGGTGACCATTTCATAGACCACAGGATTAAGACCACTTTATATTGAGGGGTGGTCCCCAAGGTACCCACAGAAGATTTCTAAAGCATCTCTTGAAGAGAATGTGTATCCAGTGAAAAACCAGAGACAAGGTAGAATCATGAAAGAGTGTTTAATGGAATAGTGGTTTCCTGAATGTTAAAACAACAACAAAAAACCTGAGCAGGAAAGTTAGAAAACACAAATAAATGCTTTTCTGATCTTAGATGCATTTTCTAACCTCAGTTACTGGAGTACTTGGTGGAACATTGCAATAAGGAGCTAATTGTCTTATAAAGCTGTAACTGAACCTCAGATATACAAGAACCTCAGGGATACAACCTGTTGCAGATATGTGAATGAAGTATAATTGCCTCCTTCATCCCTGTCCATGTGATTTTATCTAATGCAGGTGTTAGTACATTTGTTACTACTAAGGTAGAACCCGATTCAAGAATAGGTTATTCAGATTACAATCTGATTTAATGAAGTGGAGGAAAAATTGGTTCATCTATTTTAAAATACATTTTGTAGAATGCTACATATTCTTATTATCACTGGGAAGTCAATGGCAAATCGCTTATGTGAGCCTACTGAATTTTTAAATGGTCTGTTAATAAAGCATTTTTTGACCGATATACATGTTTATGTTTAGCAAAAATATATAGAGAGATACTTAAAATCCTTAGATCAAAGGGCTGATCACTTTCATAAATGTTGAGCATAGAACATTATGATTTCTTAAGACTAAATTTCAGTGAAAACAGCAGAGTCAGTGAACTTGACCTCCTTTAAATATTTAATATTTGTCTTAATTCATTGGAGAAAGAAATCGACAGCATATTTAGGACACATTTAAAAACCACATTCAAATATGGTGAGAGAGTTGAAATATTTTGCAAAGCCAAATGGCAAAGGAAGGACTGGGAAACAATTTGACATTACCTTCCAAGTTAAAATACTGAATTGTACCATCCAGCTTTTGTATGAGAAATGCATATGAGTATAGTCTTCTTTGAGAAATAGCTGTGTATCAAAGTGCAGGTTGGATATAAACACATATAACTCTCTGTATGGTGTTATAAGAGACTTTCAGGCAAGCTGCTACACTGGCACTGAGGTTTTCCCTTTCGTGGGAATCAGATAGTATTAACACTCAAACTGTTTCCTCAAGTTCACCTTTTAAGTCACTAGAAAAAAAAATGTGTTTAACTTAGCAATACATAGATATAGTTTAAAAATAAAGCAACAAAATGTATAATGTAAACACAAGTCTCCTCTATCTCTACAGCCAAGATGTATACCCCAAAGAAGCAATAACTTAACTCTTTTAGTTTACTTTCATTTTCTAAATAGCTTGTGTAAAATGTTTTTTCTTACTTTTGTTTCTCCAGTTGTGGGTGTAATAAACTGACTTTCTGATAGGAATATGGGAATTCGGCCGTCTTATACATGCCCCCTCTCTTTCCCCTTCCTCTCCTTCCAACATAGTTATTTTGCTTTTACATTTAAATAAATATTCAGTATTTAGAGTGTTAAATAAGTTTTCACAGTTGAGACATATTAGATGTTCACTTCATTTTGTGCAACTTTTAAATCTCTATTCTAGTTAACAATATCCTATTTTTTCTGTTGCCTTCCTTTCCTATAAAGTTATCAATAATTCCCAAACCCTATGACAGTGCTCTAAATGTGATCTAGCATATTAAAAGCATAAGAACATCATATTTGAAAACTAAAATCAGTCCAAAACTCAAAGTAAAAGACAAAACTACAAAATCTCTAGAATAAAATGGGGTCATTTTCATGACCTCAGATGTGGCAATAATTTCTTAGGTATGACACCGGAAGTATGTGACAAAAAAGAAAAATAGACAAATTAGACTTCATCAAAATTTAAACGTTTTTCACTTCACTTCAAATGACATAATAAGTAAACTGAAATATCAGCCCAGTGAATGTCAACAAACATTTTTGTATTATATATGTGATAAGGAAGTTGTTTTTAATATACACCATCTTACAACTCAATAGTAAGACAAATAGTAAAATTGTTTAAGTTGACAAAGGATGTGAATATATTATGCTTCAAAGCAGATACACAAATGTCCAATGAGAACATAAAAATATACTCAGCATCATTAGTCATCAGGGAAATGCACATCTAAATCACACCAAGATACCATTTCATATTCTCTAGAATGGCAATAATAAAAAATGCAGACTATAGCAAATATTGATAAGATATGGAAACATTAGAACCCTCTTTTACTGTTAATGGAAATGTAAAATGGTGCAGTCATATTGGAAAACAGTCTCACAGTTCCTTAAAATTTAAACATGGAGTCACCATTTGACCCAGCAATTCTACTCCTAGGTATATACCCAAAAGAAATGAAAATATATGTAAGCAAAGATTTATACACAAATGTTCTTAGCAAGATTATTAATAATAGGCAGGAGGTGGAGATAATCCAAATATTCATCAACTGACGAATGGGTTAACAAAATGTGGTATGGAATATCTATAAAATGAAATATTTTTTAGCCAAAAAATTTCTTATACATGCTACAACATAGATAAACCTTGAAAACATTATTCTTGGACTCCATCTTTTCCTGTTTTGACACATCCTCCACTGTTTTGACGAAGCATAATCTTGGGTAGAATGCTGAGAATGAATACATGGAAGATACATTTAAAAAACATTTGTATATTTTTTAGATGGTTCATTTTATCCTAATACTTAATGGACAGTTTAGCTGAGAATAAAATTATAGGTTTGGTGCCATTCTTATTCAAAATCGTGAGACTAATTGCTTCATTGTATTTCAGCTTTCAATGATATGACTGAAACTTTCAATTATGGTTTTAACCTGGTATACATTATTATTTTCCTGTGCTAGAAACTTTCAGAATCTCTTCATTCCTTGTATTGAAAATATATTGTGCTTTCTGTGTGTTTTATCATTCATTGGCATGGCTGTTCTGGCCTTTGTTGGCTTTTCTTTATGTGAACTATGTCCTTCAACTCTGGGAAATATCCTTATAATTTTTCTTTGATATTTATTCTCAATAATGAACTAACATTATTAGTTGGGACATTTTAATTTAGTAGAAATAAAATGCAAGAAGAAATATTAACTGAAACCTGCACAACACCTCAAGTTATCTATTAAAACTCTAGATATAGATTCCCTATAGAACTCTAAATATAGATTCTTTTTTTTTTTTTTTAAATTTTGTTTTAGGTTTTAAGTTCAGGCTTACAAGATCAGGTTTGTTACATAGGTAAACTTACGTCGTGTGTGTGTGTTATACAGATTATTTCATCGCCCAGGTATAGCATTAAGCATAGTATTCATTAGCTGTTTGTTTTCATCCTCTTCCTTCTCTCACATTCTACCCTCCAAAAGGCCCCAGTGTGTTTTGTTCCCCTTAATGTGTCCATTTAGCTCCCACTTATAAGTGAGCACAAGCAGTATTTGGTTTTCTGTTTCTGTGTTAGTTTGCTAAGGATAATAATGGCCTCCAGCTCCATTTATGTTCCCGCAAAGGACATGATCTTGTTCTTTTTTTATGGCTGCATAGGTAGACTGGATAAGGAAAATGTGGTAGATATACACCACAGATAAAGATTCTCCAAATAATTTTATAAAAACTTCAAAAAATTTTATGATTTTCTTTGATGTGAAGAGTGCTATTTTCAGAAATATTGTTATAATGCTTTAAAATATTAAGTAAATTTGTCTTCTGTGACTTTCTTTCTTTTTTTTTTGACACGGTGTCTTGTTCTGTCGCCCAGGCTGGAGTGCAGTGGTGCCATCTGGGCTCACCGCAAGCTCCGCTTCCTGGGTTCAAGTCATTCTCCCGCCTCAGCCTCCCGAGTAGCTGTTCTGTGACTATTCTTAAGGAATATTAATTTGTCTGTGGATGTTGTAAGTTTGAGAAACATTGCCATAACCAATGTTTTCACGGAGGATTGTGATGACCTTTAAATAAATGACAAGATATGGTTTTGCCTTTGACTCATGGTAAGAATTATGTTTACATTTTAATAATGACTATTTCTCTCAAGCCTGTAATCCCAGCACTTTGGGAGGCCGAGACGGGCAGATCACGAGGTCAGGAGATCAAGACCACCCTGGCTAACCCGGTGAAACCCCGTCTCTACTGAAAAATACAAAAAACTAGCCGGGCGAGGTGGTGGGCGCCTGTAGTCCCAGCTACTCTGGAGGCTGAGGCAGGAGAATGGCGAGAACCCGGGAGGGGGAGCTTGCAGTGAGCTGAGATCCGGCCACTGCACTCCAGCCTGGGCGATAGAGCGAGACTCCATCTCAAAAAAAAAAAAAAAAAAAAAAAAAAAAAAGACTATTTCTCATTGAGAATGTTTCCAGCATCTAAAATTAACATGTGTGGTGGACATAATCTCAGATGTAAATTAAATTCTTATCTAATTCCTAATATGACCAGCAAGTACATATCATGGAGTTACTGAATCACAACAAAGAATTCTAAAATGCCAGCATCTGAGCCCTATATTTGATGCTGCTTAAACAGAATATTAAACCCTCCCTCTCTGAGACCATCTGACAATAACTCACCTGGCTGACTGACATTCGATTAAACCACAAAACTTCCTTCACTTTTTTTTTTATTGTTGACCTCATTCACATCCTGTATAAGAAGCAAAAGGTTCACATCCTATTTGCCTCATGGTTTAAAACAATACTATAAAATTCAACTAACAAAGGAATTCCAAATAGTCCAAAGACAATGTGAGATTTAGAAATTATTCTGTTTATTTTCTCATTACTGATATCCAGATCTTTCAGGTCAAATTATAGCCCTTCAAGAGCCTGTTTTGGTGACAGCATCTCAGAAAACTTGAACGTCCCACTGTGGATTCGGCTTGTTCCTAATTGGGCCCAGAATTTGGAGTAAAAATGGGAAATCAGGAAGAACTCAAGATGCTGCAAAAGGGTTCAAGTTTTCCCACAAAGGGAAAGTCATATGAAAAAGTTTAGCATTTCGAGTATCTGGAATAATTTATTTTAACCCAAATACTGCACCAAGATGTAGCACCAGTTGCAAAACTTAACAAATTACATTGTAACATCAGAAATAAAGACAGGGCATTATGTTTTCCCCGAATAGTAGTTATTTGTGGTCATTTTTCTTAAAAGCAATGCAATATGAGCTTCTGAACCTATTTTTTCTTGTAGAGTGGATCCTGACTCTAATAACCAATTAGAAATCAATGGGACCCTTGCTGCTGTATGGCAATGACTAATGAATTCATGATTCTGACTTTGTTTAACCATAGGGTACACTGCAGTGCATTTGGGATATGATAAAGTACATCTTTTTTGCTACATGCTTAAGAGCACTCTCCAGCTTTTGTAGCCACTGAGAGTGTTGGCAACAAAAATGCTTGAGATATACAGCTGCCAAACAAGACCTTGCTTCTGGCCTGCACTGAGATAGGTTTCCTCCAGATGACCAGCAACTTACAGCTTGCTATTTAAATGATGAATCAATAACTGACAATCTAGTAAACATATACTATCTTTAGAAATATTGGGTCTGCAATGCCTTAGATGACAACAGGCTATCAAGCATGAGAAAACAAAAAGTGGCCATTATACAGAGACTTTTCTTTCTCCCAACTCTTTGCCAGAAAGGAAAAGATGACGGAGGTTTGTCTCTCATTAGTCTCTTAACTTCTTTCTGACAAGATGGCTAATGGAAGTGGAAGTATGAGGGTAAAAAGCTTCCAAAGGCAGGTGGACTAGGGCTCATATTTTTTAACTTGAGCCAGTCCCTTAACTTTTCTGAGCTTGTTTGTTCAGTTACAAAACGAATATGAAATTGCTATTAAAGTACACCATGAGATAATGTAGGAAAAGAGATGCTTAGGAGGGGCTTAACAAATGGTGGATTCTAAAAGGAAAAGAAACAGGAGGATGGGGTGCAAAAAGTACTATACTAAGAATCAGAGGGTGCCCTGTTTTGTCACCAACCAGCTATGACACTGTATTTAGGTCACTTTACATCTCTGGCTTTTATTTCTCTTCTAATTAAGAAATTTGGGTGGTAAAGAAGAAAAATCCATCTAAACTAGTTCAACCTCAAAGGAATAATGATTATGCTTCCCTTTCTGAAGAATGGTACGTACTATTGCAACCTCACATTGATCTCATATTAAATAAGTGGCTACAATTTACCCGGCTGACGTTCATATATAAAAATTCTTTCAGTCATTCCAGGGCAAGAAATGTATAGAGCCAAGCCTTATATGGGGCTGGAAGTAGAAGGTCAGAAAATTCAACAATTTATCTTACCCTGAGCTATTATGATGTCTTTATCGTCTCCGATTTTCTTTATATTTTTGCCTCGTTCTTCTTCCTATTTCTCCTTCTAGATTATTTTTCTTTGCTTACTCATCATGGGCATGTACACTCCATTATACCTTACTACTCCATACATTCACAGCATTTCAACTGCATCACCCAGTACAGACTGACCACAGTGCCAGTGTCTCTTTCATCAAATTATTAGAGGAGAAAAAACAGTTTATTCTCTATGTGTACTGGTTTCCCTTGAGTCAGCTGTTCATCTTTAATTTAATCAGCTATTGACAGAATGGAGATGATTTGTAGCATAGGGATTTGCCTTGCCAGTGGACTGAGTTAAGCTAGAAAGAAAATTTGAATGCAAACATTTATGTCTAGAACATTTTCTTCATATACCTAATGAAAGAGATAGAGTTAATGTCTAACATTGTTTATGGGTGACAAGCCCAATTAAACCACATTGATTTTGTTGTTCTGCTGCTGCTACAACTTTTACTATAAAATTTGAAGCTCACAGGCTGGTCACAGTGGCTCATGCCTGTAATCCCAGCACTTTGGGAGGGCGAGGTGGGTGGATCACTTGAGGTCAGGAGTTCCAGACCAGCCTGACTAACATGGTGAAACCCCGTCTCTACTAAAAATACAAAAATTAGCCAGGCATGGTGGCGGGCACCTGTAATCACAGCTACTTGGGAGGCTGAGGCAGGAGAATCGTTTGAACTCGGGAGGTGGGGGTTGCATTGAGTCAAGATCACGCCGCTGCACTCCAGCCTGGGCGACAAGAATGAGACTCGGGCTCAAAAAAAAAAAAAAAAAAAAAAAAAAAAAAAAAAAAAAAAAAAAAAAATCGAAGCTCACAAATTGAGTATTAGAAGAATATATTCACCTTGCAAAAGTAAAACAACAAATAAAGTTAAATTTTACATTGACCACCATCCCTAATTTTCTTCTTCAGTGGTAACCACTATAATCATTTGGTATTTCCTCCCAGAACTTTTTCTACATTTTTCCATACATATGTCTGTACCCAGGAAAAAAAAATGCATTAATTTTAAATTATTTTAAAATAGTGACATTATTATACTGTTTTGTAATTAGTGTTTTTAAATGCTGTGTCTTGGTGTTGCATTTTAATAAATATACATTTATTATTCCTCTTAAATTAGGCATACTATTCAGATTTAAGTTTGTACCTTAATTTATTTAACCTTTATCATAAAATCATATAATTTGTTTACAATTTTAAATGCTGCTGAAAATAATTTTCTTGTATTAACTTCTTTATGGCCTGAATAAAAATTTCCCTCGAGTATACATTTCTGGGTGAAGTGGCTGGATTGATGTATGTATGCAATCCTCAAAGTTGGTGGATATTGCCATTTTGATCTCCAATATGGCAGTATCAATTTATACTCCCAACAGCTGTATAGGAAGTTTCTGTTGCCCTACATCTTTACCAATACTTGGTGTTGTCGTATTTGTTAATTTCTTGCCTTTTGATGGGTTCGTAATAGCTTCTCATGGTTATTATATACATTCGTATGGGGATCAGCAGCTAGCTAAGCACTTTCCCAGTTAGATAGGTAATCTCTGGATTGTGACAGAGTTATCTTTTCATCTAGCCACAGTCTAGCCAAGTCTATCCTACAGTCTGTTCTGCTATAATGTGAGTCATTTAATATCCAATATAAACCCCTTTCTACTTAAATCAGTAGTTATAAATTCTGTTTTTTGCATGTGAATACTGAACCACATCATTAATAAGGAAGTATGTGAGAATGGACATCGTTAGCACCTTGATGCTCAGACATAAACCTGTACTATCTCTTTATTTTGGTCTTCCTTTAAAATTTTAACAAAGTACTTTCGTTTTCTCCATAAAATCCTTACATACACATTTATAATTATATGTTTAATTATAGAACATATATATTACTTATTACTCAGTGTATTAAAAGTTTGGTTCCAATGTGAATGAGGCTATTTTTATGTTCCCTTTTATTTACTGATTAGATGTTGCTGTTGTGCAGTAATGAGGATCTTTTGTTTGTTAGTGATAGAACCTACCCTCAAATTGGCCTCAACAAATATAAGAAATGTATTGGTTTACTTTGCAAACATTGGATTCAGGGCTGAAACAATGACATCAGGACTCAATCTCTCTGTCGCTTGCATCAGTTTTCCATCATGTCATCTGTCTCAAGTAGGCTCTGTGCCTGAGATAATAAAATGTCCATCAGTAGCTTCAGGGCAATATCTCAGCAGCAGAGGAAAACCAGCTGAAGGGAAGCTCTCTTTCCCAACAGTCCCATAGTAACTAGAAAGGATTGCACGCTCCAGAGGCAGGTAGGGCAGGTAGATAGAGCACTGTGATTGGTCAGGTTTGACTTGATGACTGCCAGCACAGGGACTGGGGCAGGCTACTGTGAAAGGCCTAGAGGCCTGAAATAACAGCAAAAGGAAATCAAGGAAAGGATTCTAAAAGTAGAAGAAGTGAATGCCATGCAGGCAAAAAGTGTAGATGTCAACTACTAGCTATATAAGAATTCTGCTCATTTTTGATTATTGATCTCTTCTACACTCATATTCCAAACTCTTTAATTAGTTTTAGTATCTTTAGTTTCTTGGATGATTTTAGACAGATTATTATATCAATAAATAATACATTAATCTTTCCTTTTGAAAGTTTTTCCTTCATTTACTTTCATGGCATTATTAATTTGTCTAAGATCTCTAGTACAATGTTGAATAGCAAAGATATCAGTACTGATATTTACTAGTAATTTTAATGGGGGTGCTTTTTATGATAATTGTTAACTTGACATTTGCTTTAACTCTTTGGTAGACATCTTTATTAAGATTAAAACAAACAAAAAAAAAAACTCCTTAGATTAAAAGTTTTGTTTTTAAATGAAAGACTGTTAGATTTTATCATACATTTTCTTTCTGATTTTTTTTTCTGCCTTAGAACATAAAACAATAAATTAAAGTGCTTCCAGACTGCTACAACAAATCTTAACTTTTTGTAACATTTGCCTCAGATTTTTTTTGCAAGTGAAACATTGAAGATATAGTTAAAATCCTTGTGCAACTCTTCTAGTGCATAGCTGTCTTTCTCTGATCATCAGTACAGTGGCTGGCTATAAAGAGAATTTACTGACCTTCTAAGCAGGGGGATTTTGCCCTTCTGATTGCTATAGTTAGGACCTGTTAATATTAGGGTACTGAGAATGCTTTGAACAACTGCAGAGGACAAGTGATAATGAGATCTCAAACTGAACTACATTTTATTTCACTTTTACAAAAGCCATGTCACATTGTCCCCAGAAGTTATATTTGTAAAACTAGTTAAAACTGCTTATTTTGCAGTCATTTGTCTTTATAGCCTCTTTTGTTCGTGTGAATTCACGTCTTTTTAAAGTCTCTTGTTGGTGCAATTGCTATTTTGTGTCTCTTCTTTCCTATACAGTGTATCAGAATTAGCTCAGTATATCACAAGTTTTGTTTTCAAAAACATAATGAATAATATATATTATTATACTGCCAGGATGAAATACAGAATCTTAAAAATAGCATTTCATTTAGACTTTGTGTTATTCCGAAATCAAATAATAATGTTATATTTTATGTCAAAAGGAACCATTTTCAAATACTATTTCTTCCATAATAATTAGTAGGCAAAGGCTAAGTTGGTGTTTTACTTTGGGGCTGAACTATTTTGATAACAATTACTTAATCTCATTCATTGATTCACTGCTCATTTACTGTCTACAATCAACACAGATGCTATAAATACTTGTGAAAGAACTACATATGCAAAGCAAAAGTTAAAAGCTTATGGCTAGATTCTGTAGGTCAGAAAAAGCTAGAAGACCATTGGTTTTCCAGCAATAAGCTTTCAGCTCCAAAAATTTCATTCAGTCTACTCTAAGGAAGAGGTGAGGATGCTTATATCAAAACAGGCTCCCATGAGTAGAGCAGAGATATTTCCAGAGTATTTGCCCAATGCCAACGAAAAGTTAACAGAAAATTATCATTCTGGTAGTTCTCCTTCATCAGTAAATTACCCTTAACATGGTGTACAAAGGAGGAGATTTTGCTTAGTTGCCCAAACAGTGAAAGCCATGATAAAATTTTTTGTGCTCTTCTGAAGATAGCTACCCTAAAATCAGAAGAACCTGGGTTTCAACCTGGATCTGATAGGTTTTGGAAAATGGTACTTAATGCTTATTAGACTTAGCTTCCTTATAAGTAAAGTGAGAAGATTTAAGCCACTCCACATATGTGTGCAGTGTTCAATATGTTAGTTGTCACAAAATAGTTATTCAAAATAGGTGTGCTCCCTATTTTTAATGACCCCAGAACCATTCTGCTGTAATCTTTCCTAAAAGATTACAAGATACTACCACAGAAACTCAAAAGGAACATAAATATTATCAATATAACATGGCATGGTCTGGCATATCAGTTTTGTTCCTTCAACTTAGCTATTAAGAGGAATCATTTTTGAATCATTTACTGTAATTTCAGTGCTATATTAAGCAGCTTATATATAGTACATCATGAAAGCTTCTAGACGATACTGTGAAGTTGTTGGTATTTTGACAGGTTCACGACTAAGAAAACAGGTGTGGGAGATTTAGACAAACATTTTCATGTCACACAACTTAGGTGACATGTCTATTATTTGGACTCAAGCCAGGCTAGTCACAAAGCACCCTGTGCTTTTACCCAACATTCTCTCTTACCTCTTCTTATTGGCGAATACTCCATCACCCAACATGGACTGTCTTTTTCAGAGGCTGTCCCAGTGCAGTACTAGTGGCAGCCTCTGTCTGTTGCTTTTACAAGTGGTGGGCTGTCTCCTAAAAGGGGCCCTTTCCCTCAGAAGACACATTATTTGAGACATGAGGGAGGGATATGCAGATGGACAAGCACATATGGGTAAGTAGAATGTGCCCCCAATCTTCTTTTCAGATACTGTCTGTGGTCACGTGACCAAGTGAAGTCTATGGTTGCTATTTCACAGCAGCCCTCAAATTCCAGTTTCTATTAAAATGGTTTGGTTCCTGTAGTTAGAACCCTTTTGATCCATTTACAATTGCCTTTTGTTATAATGCTGCTTAATATTTCAAGTTTCTTTCTGATTCCATCCATATTTTTGAAGGAAGATCTCATAGTTCGTGAAATTAGCGCTCCCCTGAAACCATCAACTGCCTCATCCATTGCCAGCCTCTTCTGTAACATGAACAAGTCCCATCGTATCCCTTAGCTGTTGCCAATCCTGGTTTCTGTCTGGGTTTGAACTTTTCAGGACAGTATTCACACCTTTGAGTTACCAAGAAAGAGTGGTTTTTAACCAAGTAATCCTGTACAGATCAGTAAACATTGTGTGGTTTCTTTGTCTGTGTCCTTGTAACCTTGTTAGGAAGAGCTCACCGGCTCTGGAGTCAGAGCGTGCTCATGAATAGCATTTCTATTACATGTCATTTTTTCACATTTATGATACATGCTGACATAAACTGACTAGCTAAAATATTCCCTTGGTTTCATAAGGTCAAATACGGTTCAATCAAGAGGTGCTGTTGAATAGCTTTATTGTTAACATTATCGCATCATGGAAAAGTGTACCAGAACAGAAGAGCAACGACCCATTGCAGATGTGTACAGCATAAAAAGAGATGCCTTCAATAGGCTATTGAGTTCATCTATGGCATTTACACCTCAATAACAAGCACTACTACAAGTGTCCCTTATTATTCAAAATACAACAAATGCCCCTGTGCACATGAATCGCAGAAATAAAGTAGTTAATAAACAATAGTGCTTCAAGCCCATTTTATCTACAAAAGTCACTTTAAGTATCAGGATGCATGTCATATTCAGATGCCCCTTATCATTAATTGAAGTAATGGGCTACTACTTCCCACTCTTATCCTGAATTATTCTGTTTGTTATCCCAGGCTGTGGTAAATATAAACAAGCTGGAGATGTGCAAGAAGAGTCATCACAAATCTTTTTTTGTTTTTTTTTTTTTTCCATTTAGGCATTTACAAACCTTTTTGAGAAGCTTCAGTGTGTCAGACATATTTCTGACTGCTGGTAGAAACAATGTTGAATAATGCATGACTTCTGCCTTTATGAATCTTACATTCTAATGAGTGACAGACAGATATTACAGAACTGTCAAGTACTATAAGTACTATCACAGAGATATTCTCAATGCAGTGTATGCTACACAACCAGAAAAGCATAAAGGCTCCAATTCAAATGGGAGGAGATTTGGGAAATTTGAGAAAACATGATCCTTGAACTGACGTTTGCAGTATACTGTTGGTTAGGTAAAAGAAAAAGTGGAAAAGAATGGGCCAAGAGAAGAGAGCAGGATGGGGAAAAGTGCTGAGCCATGAACGTCAGTTTATTACTTTGTAGTTATTTTAAACTAAAGGAGCAAATGTTCATGTGGGTAATAGGGAAAGATGAAGCGAGAGAGGTTGGAAACAGCCACAGCATAGATGGCTTTGAGTAAGAAGGTATGATATTCATTCTAAAGGATATAATAAAATTCAAAATGACCTAATAGCACATTATTATGCTTTTATAAATATTATTTGGGAATGATTTAGAAAAACAGGAATTTGAGACAGAAAGATCAGTTAGACGGTCATTGCAGAGAGGAGTTTATTACCATAACTTATGCAAAAAGTGTTAATAACTTGTACTTAGACAAAGACAGAATATATTCAAAAAATGGAATGAATTGGAGACATTTTTTAAAAGTACAATCTAGAGCACTGCAAAACAGTAGACATAAAGGGTAAAATGAAAAAGGAGACAAAGGCAATTTAAAGATTCTTGTCTTAGGTGTTGAGGTGGGGTTGAGCTGGAAAGGTAATAAATAATGAATCCAATATTTTACTTGTATAACAGAATTTGATATATCTGTGGAACATCCGCATAGCTACACAAAAGTATTGATTTGGAAGTCCTTAGCATTTCAGCAATATCTTAAGTTTTAGATGTAATTGGTAAAACTTAAGGGTTATGTAAGGAGCAAGAAGAGCTTTCTGCCAAGACTTGATCCTTGCAGTACATCACTATTCAAGAGAAGAATAAGAACTTAGGAAGAAGATTGATGCATAACTTCCAAAGAAGTAGGAAGAGTAGGAGAAAAATCAGGAATGAGGAGAATCTTAAACAAATATTTAAAAAGGGACTCAAAATAATCAAGGCTGTGATTGATATTAACATGGAAGTGTCACAAAAAAAGTATGAGTGTATATAATGATGTGACAGAAAAGGGATAAACATATACTGAGACACAGAAGACTGATCATTGGTTATTACAGAATTGCACTTATGGAAATCAGTAAGGATGTCTGCAAAAAGTTTAAGTAGAATGATGAGGTAGAAATTAGATTGTAGGGCTTTGTGTTATTAATGGAAAACAGGAAGTTGGAGAGAATTATAAGAAACTAGATTAGATGAGTCATCCAGGAAGCTTGATTTTGGACGGAAAGAGTTATGGACTGAGACATAGGTGGAAATAAAGGAAAATTTAAAAAATAACATTAATATATTTTGAATGCACCAAATATTCACAGGGTATGAAATTTAAGGAGTACAAAATGTAACATAGTAAAAAATGAGACGTATCATTTACCTCAATTCCATCCATTAATTTCTTCTATCCAAAGCTAATCTTGTGACTAGTTTCTTTCTCTCTCTCTCTCTCTCTTTCTCTCTCTCTCTCTTTTTCTCTCTCTCTCTCTTTCTCTCTCTTTCTCTCTTTCTTTCTTTAAGACCGAGTCTCACTTTGTCATCCAGGCTCGAGTTCAATGGCACAACCATAGCTCACTGCAATCTTGAACTCCCGGGTTCAAGCCATCCTGCCACCTTAGCTTCACAAGTAGCTAGGATTACAGCAGTACGACAGAACTCCCGGTTATTATTACTTTTCACATTTCCGTAGAGACAGGGTCTTGCTTTGTTGCCCAGGCTACTAGTTTCTTTCTTATATATCCTCACAATAACTGTTTTGATGTTTATACATTTGTATAGGTGTGTATGTATTTATATTCATTTTTTAACACAAATGATAGCATACCACACAAACTATTCTGTACTTTTCTTAATGCAATTAGCATTGCATCTTCAATATTTTTCTATTTTAGCACGTATTAACTTGCTTCAGGGCTTTTAATGACTGCTTGATTTTTAATTGTATAAATAAATAATTTGTCTAAAATATTTAGTTTTCAATTAAAAATGCAAAACACAAAAGAAACATGAATGTATGGCTAATATGCAAGAAAAAAGTAGTATAGGGAAACTATCCCGGAGGGGGCCAGATGTTGGACTTACTAGAAAAATATTTTAATTCAGTCATTATTAAACTTTTATTATATAAAAGAATGTAAGTAAACCATGTCTAAAGAATTGAAGGGAAGTACCAGAGGGATATATAACCAAATGGAGGATATTGCTCAAGAGATAGATATTACAAAAGGTAACCAAAGGGAAAATATTATATTGGAAAATACAATAGAACATGAAATGCACGAAGAAAAATAGGACAAAAATGGAGAAATGGGCAATTCAATAATAAAACTTAGATACTTTAAAGCCTCACTTGAAATATCGGATACATCAACTAAGCAGAAGATTAACAACAAGCAGAAGATTTAAATAACATTATAAACCAACTAAACCTAACAGTCATTTATAGAACATCCCTCCAAAAAACAGCAGAATGCACATTCTTTTCAAGTACATATGGAACATTCTCCACCATAGAACATATACCAGGTCATTTAAAAGATCACAAACAACTGAAACTGATCTAAGAAGCAGCAGAAAATATACAAATAATAAATATAAATTGATCTTTAGGAATGAGGGAAGGAGGGAAAGAGGAAAGGAAGGGAGGAACAGAGGAAGGAAGGAAGGAAGGACGGACGGGAGGGAGGAAGGAAGGAAATTGCGTTAGTATCAAAAACTCAGTTGAATGTGACGTCTTTTTTTCAATTCTTTTGCTTTCAATCTATTTGTATTTTTGAATCTCAACTGCGTCTACTGTAGACAGCACATAGTAGGAGCTTTTATTTTTAATTACATCTTATTCTCTCTGACTTCTGATTAGAAGGTATTAACCACTGCCATTTAATGTTTTTATTGATATAGTTGGATTTAAGCCTGAACTTTTACTTTTTGTTTTCTGTATGACTTCCAACAGTCTTTCTTTCTCAATCTCCTTTATTGCTTTCTTGCATTAAGTGAATACTTATTTTGTAATCTGAGGTTTTAGTTCTTTTAATTTTTTTTACTAATGTTTTGAGTTGGAAGCTGAAGGTAGTGGAAGCCCTATGTTCTTGACTGCCCTCCCCTGGACTGGAATTTGTCACTCTGCTTTAGAAGGTGGAGGGAGGCAGTGGACTGCATTTCATATGCCAAGACTCTTATTGTCCTTACTGTGTATTAGTAGATTTTCAATTGTTTGTGATAGCAGAAAACTGGAGGCCACGTAGGAGCCTATTACTAGCAAATGGATAAGCAAAATATTGTTGATGCGTGCTGTGGGATACAATTCAGTTATTATAATTAACTGATTGTATTCTCAGCAATATGGATAAATCTTGAAGATACTACCTATGGAAATAAAAACAGAATAAGATTCATGGCAAAACGGCATTCACTTAAGTTTAAAAGTTTCATAAATATATCATATATTTTAGTTCTCCTTGAAGAGGTCCTTTATATCCCTTGTCAGTTGGATTCCTAGGTATTTTATTCTCTTTGAAGCTATTGTCAATGGGAGTTCATTCATGATTTGGCTCTCTGTTTGTCTGTTATTGGTGTATAAGAATGCTTGTGATTTTTGCACATTGATTTTGTATCCTGAGACTTTGCTGAGGTTGCTTATCAGCTTAAGGAGATTTTGGGCTAAGACGATGGGGTTTTCTAAATATACAGTCATGTCATCTGCAAACAGGGACAATTTGACTTCTTCTTTTCCTAAATGAAGACGCTTTATTTCTTTCTCTTGCCTGATTGCCCTAACCAGAACTTCCAACACTATGTTGAATAGGAGTGGTGAGAGAGGGCATCCCTGTCTTGTGCCAGCTTTCAAAGGGAATGCTTCCAGTTTTTGCCCATTCAGTATGATATTGGCTGTGGGCTTGTCATAAATAGCTCTTATTATTTTGAGATACATTCCCTCAATACCAAATTTATTGAGAGTTTTTAGCAAGAAGGGCTGTTGAATTTTGTCAAAGGCCTTTTCTGCATCTATTGAGATAATCATGTGGTTTTTGTCTTTGGTTTTGTTTATATGCTGGATTACATTTATTGATTTGCATATGTTGAACCAGCCTTGCATCCCAGAGATGAAGCCCACTTGATCATGGTGGATAAGCTTTATGATGTGCTGCTGGATTCGGCTTGCCAGTATTTTATTGAGGATTTTTGCATCGATGTTCATCAGGGATATTGGTCTAAAATTCTCTTTTTTTGTTGTATCTCTGTCAGGCTTTGGTATTAGGATGATGTTGGCCTCGTAAAATGAGTTAGGGAGGATTCCCTCTTTTTCTATTGATTGGAATAGTTTGAGAAGGAATGGTACCAACTCCTCCTTGTACCTGTGGTAGAATTCGGCTGTGAATGCTTCTGGTCCTGGACTTTTTTTGGTTGGTAGGCTATTAATTATCACCTCAATTTCAGAGCCTGCTATTGGTCTATTCAGGGATTCAACTTCTTCCTGATTTAGTCTTGGGAGAGTGTAAGTGTCCAGGAAATTATCCATTTCTTCTAAGATTTCTAGTTTATTTGCGTAGACGTGTTTATAGTATTCTCTGATGGTAGTTTGTATTTCTGTGGGGTCGGTGGTGATATCCCCTTTATCATTTTTTTATTGGATCTATTTGATTCTTCTCTTTTTTCTTCTTTATTACTCTTGCTAGCAGTCTATCAATTTTGTTGATCTTTTCAAAAAACCAGCTCCTGGATTCATTGATTTTTTGTAGGGTCTTTTGTGTCTCTATCTCCTTCAGTTCTGCTCTGATCTTGGTTGTTTCTTGCCTTCTGCTAGCTTTTGAATGTGTTTGCTCTTGCTTCTCTAGTTCTTTTAATTGTGATGCTAGGGTGTCAATTTTAGATCTTTCCTGCTTTCTCTTGTTGGCATTTAGTGCTATAAATTTCCCTCTACACACCACTGCTCAGTGAAATAAAAGAGGACACAAACAAATGGAAGAACATACCATGCTCATGGATAGGAAGAATCAATATTGTGAAAATGGCTATACTGCCCAAGGTAATTTATAGATTCAATGCCATCCCCATTAAGCTACCAATGACTTTCTTTACATAATTGGAAAAAACTGCTTAAAAGTTCATATGGAACCAAAACAGAGCCCGCATTGCCAAGACAGTCCTAAGCCAAAAGAACAAAGTTGGAGGCATCATGCTACCTGACTTCAAACTATACTACAAGGCTACAGTAACCAAAACAGCATGGTACTGGTACCAAAACAGAGATATAGACCAATGGAACAGAATAGACCACTCCGAAATAACACCACACATCTACAGTCATCTGATCTTTGACGATCCTGACAAAAACCAGAAATGGGGAAAGGATTCCCTATTTAATAAATGGTGCTGGGAAAATTGGCTAGCCATAAGTAGAAAGCTGAAACTGGATCCTTTCCTTACTCCTTATAGGAAAATTACCTCAAGATGGATTAGAGACTTAAATATTAGACTTAATACCATAAAAACCCTAGAAGAAAACCTAGGCAATACCATTCAGGACATAGGCATGGTCAAGCACTTCATGTCTAAAATACCAAAAGCAACGGCAACAAAAGCCAAAATTGACAAATGGGATCTAATTAAACTAAAGAGCTTCTGCACAGCAAAAGAAACTACCATCAGAGTGAACAGGCAACCTACAGATTGGGAGAAAATGTTTGCAATCGACTCATCTGACAAAGGGCTAATATCCAGAACCTATAAAGAGCTCAATCAAATTTAGAAGAAAAAAAACAACCCCATCAAAAAGTGGGCAAAGAATATGAACAGACACTTCTCAAAAGAAGACATTCATACAGCCAACAGACACATGAAAAAATGCTTATCATCACTCGTCATCAGAGAAATGCAAATTAAAACCACAATGAGATACCATCTCACACCAGTTAGAATGGCAATCACTAAAAGATCAGGAAACAACAGGTGCTGAAGAGGATGTGGAGAAATAGGAATACTTTTACAGTGTTGGTGGGACTATAAACTAGTTCAACCATTGTGGAAAACAGTGTGGCGATTCCTCAAGGATCTAGAACTAGAAATACCATTTGACCCAGCCATCCCATTACTGGGGATATACCCAAAGGATTATAAATCATGCTGCTATAAAGACACATGCACACGTATGCTTATTGCAGCACTATTCACAATAGCAAAGACTTGGAATCAACCCAAATGTCCATCAGTGACAGACTGGATTAAGAAAATGTGGCACATATACACCATGGAATACTATGCAGCCATAAAAAAGGATGAGTTCGTGTCCTTTGTAGGGACATGGATGCAGCTGGAAACCATCATTCTCAGCAAACTATCGCAAGAACAGAAAACCAAATACCGCATGATCTCACTCACAGGTGGGAATTGAACAATGAGATCACTTGGACACAGGAAGGGAAACGTCACACACCGGGTCCTATTGTGGGGAGGGGGAAGTGGGGAGGGATAGCATTAGGAGTATACCTAATGTAAATGACGAGTTAATGGGTGCAGCATACCAACACGGCACATGTATACATATGTAACAAACCTGCACGTTGTGCACATGTACCCTAGAACTTAAAGTATAATGAAAAAATCATATATTTTGCAAAGATGTATGAATGTCTAAGGAGACATCTATTTAACACAGTAGAGTAGAAGTATATGGGAGGAGAAAGAAGAAGGGGATCTGAAAGAAGTGAGGAAGAAAAACTCCAGAGATAATGTGTTATGAACTGAGATGTACAATGGACTATCTGCACCTGAATCCCATCCCTAAAAAAAGAGCAACAACAACAAAAATAAACCAACTGAATTATATTGAAAATTGCTATTTGTTACATGCAACATCAGATACATCATCCATTTATTCCACAAATAGTTTTAGGCACCAGCTATGTGTTCCACTGTTCTAAATACTTAGAACACAGGAGTGAATATCATATGCGATGTCCCAGCATGCATGATACATAGTCTCCTGGAGGTGACAGACAATAAGCAAGCACATACCTAACTAAATAAACTTACTACATGATTGCCAATGTAGTAAAGCGACGATACTGCAAGTGCTATAGAGAAAAATAAAACGGGGTGGCTCACATCTGTAATCCCAGCACTTTGGGAGGCTGAAGCGGGTGGATCACTTGAGGACAGGAGTTCGAGACCAGCCTGGCCAACAGGGTGAAACTCCGTCTCTACTAAAAATACAAAAATTAGCCAGGTATGGTGGTGCATGCCTGTAATTCCAGCTACTCGGGAGGCTGAAGCACAAGAATCCCTTGAACCCAGGAGGTGGAGGTTTCAGTGAGCCAAGATCACACCACTGCACTCCAGCCTGGGTGACAGAGTGAGACTCTGTCTCAAAAAACAAACAAACAAACAAACAAACAGAATGAAAGGATCAAGAGTAATGAGGTGAGGACTCTTTTAAGTCTTTGCTATGCAAAATGTGCTCCAGGGACCATCAATACAGGCATCACCTGGGAATTTGACCCTACCTTTCCCAGATTTACTGAAACAGAATGTGCATATTAAATAAAAACCCTAGGTGATTCACACATATGTTAAAGTATTGTTTTAAACAAAGTCATCAGGAAGTACCTTTGAGGAGTGGATACTTGAGATCAGAATGTCATGCATGGATGTTGAGGGATGGGTCCTGGGGAGGCAAAACCTTTCCAGCAGAGAAGAGAAAGTTCTACTGAGGTCTCCTGGTGAGTGTTGGCTCATTTAGAGAAGAGTATGACTGCCAGTTTGCCTAGAACAAAAAAGAAAGGAGGAGAGTATTAGTATATAATTCAAGTCTTATTACTGTGTGCGTGTGTGTGTAGATAAATTTTCCAAATAAATTGCTTGTTTGTATATAATCATTTAATTTATTATACTCTTTATTGTATTTCAGTACAACAGTTCTGGCCATGTGGTGGTTATTCAAACATGTTCTTGGTTCAATTATATAGCTATTGTCATTAAAAAATAAAATTCAATTATGGTTTATTGCATGCATAATTCAGCACAATTCTTAATTATTTTTATTTCATCAATACTTCTAAAGGGGTAGGTATGGGGGAAGAAGGCATGGTTCTGTGATGTTTGTTAACTATAGTCAGCAAAGGAAGCAGAATCTAAACCCAAGACTTCTGAATCATTTCCAGGAACAGATGAGTACTTCTTTCACGTGGTGTTTTTTTATTATAAATACCTAGTGCAGTTGCTTACTTTTTAATAGCTATATCATTATTAAGAGGAAGTAGCTGGAACTATGGAAAATATTAAACTGAACCCCAGAACTAATGAATGATAAATATTACTGGCTTCAAGATGAGCCAGTCATGCAAAAAATCATTAAAAAAACACTAAGAACTAGATGTTGATAACAAAATACTAGCTGGCTCCATGAAAGCTCGTCATATGCCTTCCAAACACATAATGAAGTAATTCTTCTTTTGTCATTATTAAATTACTTTAACCATTTTAATTTTGACACAAACATAAACATTTATCCATACAAATATGTGCACATGTATATAAATTTGTGTGTGGTGTTGCCATTTCTTACAACTGAGTTAAACTTTTCTTCTTATTCTCTCCCTCTCTCTCTCATATATATGCACACACACAGTTACATATGTATATGTATGAGTATATGTATAATCACATGCTGAAACTACCAGTTCATCCTCTTGCTGCACACCCGTGGGCTCCAACTCAGTGGTAAACAGCCTTTCTTTTTCCTCATGGTGTGAGTCATGTGTTTATAGGCTTGGCGGCTCTCAACATCATCTTGTGTAACCCCTTATGGTGAAAGTTTGCAGCATAATCCACCCAATCCACAACATCACCACCTCAGCACATCACCTACTATACCTATGCTTCATCTTCCAAAGTCTTCAGCCTGTCATCCAAGATTAGCTCCAAGATCAGCTCCAAGGTCAGCTCCAAGATACCAGAGAAGGGTAAGGCTGAACCAGAGCAAATCTTGAGGAAGAGGTCACTGACCTGAGCCTTTTGTCACCTCAGCTCCCACCCACCCTCATCCCTCTGCCTAGGCCTGGCCACTACATGCATCTTAGAAATGCAGCCTGTCACTCAATTCAGGTCTGATTTTTTATTTGCTTAAATTTTCACTTTACAATCAGACACAAATAAAGGCTAATTTTAGAACTTCAATAAATAAATAAATAAATAATTGCAGTGTGTATCTTGCATTGTCTTTTACTTTGTTATCTACAGAAGTTTTTATTTTAATAGTCAACTGTACCATTTTTTCTTTAATGGTCAAGACATTTTTTGTCTTATTAAGAAATTACATTTTTTCTTAGATTTTTTTCCTGGAAATAAATTTTCATTATAATGGAATCATGTTTGAATGTCCCAGGAACCTTTTGTGTTCAACTCAAACCTCTTCTAATCACTTCTTAAAGATTCACACCTGATTTTCATCTCTGTATATTTTCTTTAAGAATTTTACTTGACATAGAGTTTACAGACATATATTTTGTTTTCCCTAGTAGACATACAATCTATAATTTTATGGTTGGTATGAACTCTTTTGGTGTGTAATCTTTATTCCTTTTAATGTTTTTATTTACATTTTTATTTAATGACAAAATCTCAAACATTCATGAATTTTTGTGTATGTAACTATCATCAAGTTTAAGATATAGTGTATTTGAAGCTTGTCCCGGGCTCCTTTCCAGGTAGTATCCATCGGTACTATTCTTAACTTCTATCATCATCAATTAATTTTGCCTGTTTTTGAAATTCATGTAAGTAGAAACAAAGAATATTCACTTCTGGATTTGCGTATTTTTTTCCACATGAATTTTTTAAAATTAATCTATGTTGTTGCATGTAGCAGCAATTTTTAAAATTACTTTGGTGGTATTATGTTATAAAAACATACCAAAAATTATATGTCTATTCTTATGTGGAGGGAAACTGGTTGTTTTGAAATTTTTGGTTATTATAAGTAAAAGTTCTGTGCAAATTTTTGTATATGCCTTTTGGTGGTCATGCACACATTATTTGGATGTACACATAGTAGGAGTGTATATAGTACCCTTAATGTATGTACATAGAAAGGTTGGATAGGGCATATACTTTAGTAAGTAATATACAATTTTCTGAAGTAGTTGTATAAATTTATACTCCCTCCAAGTATGGTATTTATAGTTGCTCAACCTATTTAAGATCACTTGAAAGTTGCTATCTTGTTCATTATAATAATTCTGATAGCTGTGTAGTGTTATTTGATTTGGATTTAATCTGTATATCTATTGTGACTAATATCTATCTTTTAATGTGCTCATTAGCATTTAGGAATCTTTTTTAAAAAATAACTTCACTATTAATGCTGATTTTTTATAGTTTCTTATCTCTTCCTTGAATACAAGTCGTTCAGCAAATAGATTGAAAATATTCTTCCAATCCGTTTGCATTTTCATTCTTTCATTGCTCTATTCAAATGAACAGAAACTTTTAGCTTTAATAAACTCAACTATTTTATTTTTCTCTGATAACCAGGATTTTTATGTACTAATTGAGAATTTTTTTCTAATATGAAGAAAAGATAAATTTTTGAGGTGATAGATAACCTAATTACTCTAATTTAATCATTACACATTATATACAGGTATGAAAATATCACATGAACTCCCAAAATATAGAAAACTATTATACATAAATAAAAAAGAAATCATTGTCAAAGGCAAGATTATGAAAACATATGTATATGTGTTTTTCCAGTCTTTATGTTTTACCTTTCATATTTAGGTTTATAACCACTTGAAACTTATTTTTTGTATGGTGTGACATAGGGGATCAAGGGCCACTTTTTTTTCCCTCAGATATCCAATCAATTCAGCATCATTTATCAAAAAAGACAATTATTTTCCCCACTGATTTATAGGGGTGCCTTTGTTGCATATCAGATGACTGTATATGACATTCAATTGTTTCACTGGTTATATACATTGACCTATATTACACTGTCTTCAAAACTGTAGCTACATAGTAAATATTGGTATGTAGTAGTTTAAAACTTTCAATTATTACTCTCAAGAATAGCTCTTCTATTCTGTATTCTGCATGCTTCTATATAAACATAAAATATGTCTGTTTATCAGTTTTCCTTAAAAAGTCTGCTTGGATTTTGATATATTATGAATACATTTATATGATTCAATCTAAAAATATTTGAGAAATAAACAAATTGAGAAAAATATAACTGATCAAAACTAACCTGAGAAATTACAGAGAATCTAGAGAGCTCAAATCTAATATAACCACTGATTAACAGTTAAAAAGTCACATAAATACAAATCCATTCCCACACAGTTTTGAAGACGAGTTTCCCTAATCAATTCCACTCTTACATTTCAGAATGTAGAAAAAAAAAAGATTTTTTTAAACTTATTTAATTATGCTAGCATAACCTTGATACCACAATTCAAAAAGAACAGTAGGTAATAAAAAATTACAGGACAAATTTACTTATGGATGTAAATGCACATACCCTTACCAAAGTCTTAATGAGCCTGAGAAGGCAATGTATACAATTATCACATTACCTATATTGAGTTTTTTTAGGAAGTTCAAGGTTGTTTTGCATAAAAGTCCAATATATTTATCATTTTAAGAATTGAAGTAGAATAGTGTTATAATCATCTCAATACATGCACAAAGAGCATATGATAAAATTCAACATCAGTTCATGGTTCAAAAATTAAAATAAAGAAGATTCTTTTTGGTTTAAGGAGGCATCCTTAACCTGGTAAAGCTACAAAAGTATTTTTACAATTAAAACTATATTGTGATATTGAAAGTAATATCTCTAAGTTTAGAAGTAAAGATGTGTGCCTATTATAATCATGATAATTCACCATTAGTGAAGAAGCCAAATGACTAATGCAGGAAAGATAAATATACACATAAATAAAATAAAAGGATTAGGAAGAAATTAAACTCATTATTTGTGGATTATATGATTACCTACCTAGAGAATCATACTGACTCAATCAATCTATGTATGTACTTAGATATGTATCTATGTATGTTATTAGAATACATAATTTCTGGATGAAAAAAATCAATGAACAAAATTCAATTGCATTTCTTAACACTAGGAAAAAAACTTTTTAAATGAAATAAAATAGATTCTTTATACTATAAAATAAAATTCTAAAGTATTTAGACATAAATCTAAGAACAGGAAAGGACTTTGGGTAGAAAATTATAAACTGCTTGACAAACAATTTTTAAAATTCAAATAGCAAGATATACTGTGTATCTTCACTGTAATATGCAATATCATAGACATATCAGTACACTATAAGTGGGAAATTTAAAGAAATATGAACATATGAATATTCAATATAATTCGAATTTAATTGCCAATTTTTTTTTTCCTCGTGCCTTGACAAAGTAATTCTAAAAGCATTGGGGAATAAAAGATCTGTTAAAAAGCAAGTCACTCTCAAAACTCTCGGTGAAGAAATTGCCTTAAAGAGGCATCAAGAATTATTATAAAGCTAAAATAATTAAGACATTGTACAATGGGGACAGAGTTAAAGAAACTAATAGAATACAGTAGAGACTTTAGTCCTAGATGTGTCCATATATAGCAGTTTAATTTATGACAGAGTTAGAAAATGTAATGAGAAAATGGGCTTTCAAATAAATGATGCTGAGCCAATTAGCCATTCATATTAAAAAATTGAAATTGTATTTTCCTTTATCTCATTTTCAAACCATCATTTCTAGGTGGAATACAAATATGCAAACCTTAGAATATAATATAGAATGCTATCTTTAGGATGTCATGGTAAGAAAAGATTTTCCGAATTGAACTCAGACAGAAAGCATAACCAAAAAAATATATATATTGATAAATTTGGGTACATTAAAATGAAAAAATATTTTGTGTACCAAAAATGTTATTAAGGTAACAAAAATGCAAGCTACAAACATAATAGACTATATATGCCATGCCTATAACCAAATAATGCTTTTTATCTACAATATATAAAGAAACATGAATAAAAACAATGAAAATAAATGGAAATATTACAGGAAAGAGAGTGCCTGTGTCAAAAAATATTTAATCTTATTGTAAATATGTAAATAACCATAAAAATTTACAAGTTGTAGATGCTTTTTAATAAACAAAAGACAAAACATATGTTTAAAAGTTTTAAATTATTACCAATTATTGATAGAGTATAAAATAAATGATAAATATTCTAGGACATTTAAATTGATATGTTCAATTGAAAAGCAATTTAACATTTAACATATCTTTTCTTTTTTTTTTTTTTTTTTTTTTGAGGCAGAGTCTCACTCTGTCGCCCAGGCTAGAGAGCAGTGATGCAATCTCATCTCGCCTCACTGCAACCTCTGCCTCCCAGGTTCAAGTGATTTTCCTGCCTCTGCTTCCCGAGTAACTGGGATTACAGACACCTGCCGCACGCCCAGCTAATTGTTTGTATTTTTAGTAGAGACTGGGTTTCACCATGTTGGCCAGGCTAATCTGAAACTCTTGACTTCAGGTGATCTGCCCGCCCCCGTCTCCCAAACTGCTGGGATTACAGGAGTAGGCCACTGCGCCCGGCCTTTAAGGTATCTTCTGAAGTTAACCATTCTGACGTTGAATTATGCTATTTTTTCACCATTCGAAAACTCTTGCACACTTTACTAAGAGAAATAGATAAGAATGCGTAAAATAAAACCTTGCTAACAACAGCAACACAAAATTAAACAAAAGAATAAACGGCCAAAAGACCAAATAAACAACGCTGTTATGCATTGATATAAATTGAGAAAAGCCTAATGCCAAATGAAAGAAGGTATCGTAATTGATATAACATGGCTCTATTTATATGTTAAAAAAACAGATAAAATTATATAATATTCCAAGGATTCATGTAAATGTAGCAAAAGCGTTAACAGGCAACATTCAAAGCAGTTATAGAATCTGAGAAAAGGGGAGGATACAACAGGGGCAGGCCACAAGGGTCTTTTGGTATTTTGCTACTATCGAATTTCCTGGATTAGGTGGTGGTTTTACATAAAGCTGTTCTTTAAACTTTACATATCTATTGCATATATTACTCTAAAGTTAAGTGTCTTTTCACACTCATATTCATGCACAAAACATTACAAAAATAACGATATACTAAAATATGTTTTATAAAGTTGGTATGTCTCAAGAGGAACTTACCAATTAGCGGACCTCACAATAAGATGATCATATAGGGATCGGTAAATTTCCTTAAATGTCAATTTCTGCTTGTCTTTTTCTAATGTCAGATATTTTTCCACAGAAAAGTCCATTCAACTCACAGTTTAATTAAGGCGGGAGTATAGAGTCTGGAGGCAGGGAATCTAAAGCCAATTCACGCTGACTTCCTGGAACTAAATCAAAAAGAAAACCCCCAACTGTCCACGCCCATGTAACCTAAGGACCAGTGGTTACTCCCTTTGCAATCCTCAACCCCTTTTCTGCATAGTAGATGAAAAATTGAAAGCACCTCTGATTAGTCACCTCCCACAACCAATCAGACTGGTCACGAGCCTAGTCTTCATTTGCATAGGGGTCTAACTTTGTAACTTCAATTCAGCCTCTGATGGGTCACCTACCGCAACCAGACTGGTAGTGAGCCACTCCTTCATTTGCATAGGGTGTAAACCAAGTAACCAACAGGCGACCTCTACAGAGTATTTAAATACCAGAAAATTCTGTAACCAGGGCTTGTGAGCCACTTTTTTTAGCTCACTCCCACTCTGTGGAGGCTACTTTCATTTCAATAAATGTCTATTTTTGCTGCTTCACATTTTCATTGTTTTGTTTGTGCATTTTGTCCAATTCTTTGTTCAAAACGCTAGGAACCTGGACGACTCAAAGACCCTCCGCCGGCAACACAATGTCTTAAGCCCAGTTGGCAGTAGTTAATCTAAATGCTGAGTGAGAAAATTGGAGTTGAGAAAACAACTTCCCAGCTGAGTCTCTCCTTTATCAGTGCACCACTGAGCCTTAATTCAGTGTCTCTCTAATTTAAATCTCTCAATGAGTAAATCCCAGTAATTACTTTTTATTGCAGTAAAAAAACATATAACACAAAGTTTACTTTCTCAGCCATTTTTAAATGTACAGTTCCGTAGTGTTAAGTATATTTCCATTGTTGTGAAACAGATTTCCAGAACTGTTTCATCATGCAAAACTGAAACTCTATAGCCATTCAACAACAACTTCCCCCATTTTCCCTCTCCCCAGCCATTGGTAACCACTATTCTACTTTATGTTTCTATGAATTTGACTATTTTAGATTCTACTTCACTTATAAGTGGGATCATATAGTATTTGTCTTATTTGGCTTACTTGCCCTGTAATTATTTTAGATGTTTGACCTTTTAAAATTAAACTCTTAATTTTGAGATAATTATAGATTCGCATTCAGTTGTAAAAATAATAAAGAGAGATCCTGTGCCTTTTGCCCACTTACCCTCAATGGTAACAACTTTCAAAACTCTAGTCAATATCACAGCCAGGATATTGGCATCAGCACCTTCAAGATACAGAATATTTCCATCACCACAAGCATCCCATGTGTTGTCCTTTTATTGCCACACCCACTTTCCTCACACCCACACCCCTTCCTTAGCTCTTGTCTACAATGAATCTGTCTTCATTTCTCTAATTTTGTTATTTTAAGCATGTTATAAGCATGGAATTATGAAGTATTCAACCTTTTGGAATTGGCTTTTTTCCCGTTAATTCTCTGTAGATTTATCCAGATTGTTACATGTTTCAAGATTATGTTCCTTTTCATTTCTGAGAATAATTCAATGGTAGGAAGATGCCACAGTTTGTTTAATCATTCAACCATTGAAGTTCAATTTGTTTGTTTCCAGTTTTGGACACTTATGAATAAAGCTGCTATATATATTCAGCACATGTTTTTGTGTTAACATAGTTTCATTTCTATGGTAAAAATATCAATTAAGAGTGTGATAGTTGACTCCCATGGCAAAGGTATGTTTAGTAAATACACTATTGAACTGTTTTCCAGAGTGGCTGTATCATTTTTCATTCCCACTGCAAAGTCTGAATGGTACAGTGGTTCTGTGTCTTTGTCAAATTTTGTTATGGTCACTATTTTATGTTTCATCCATTCTAGATTTGTAAGAATATCTTATTATGGGAATTATTTGTATTTCATTAATAGTGATATTGAACATCTTTTCATGTACTAACTTACGATCTATATATCTTTGATATCTTTGGTGAAATATTTCTTCTTTTGCACAGGTTCTAATTGGACTTTTGTTTTTGTTTTTGTTTTTTTGAGACAGAGTTTTGCTGTTGTTGCCCAGGCTGGAGTGCAATGGCATGATCACAGTGATAACACCTCATCACAACCTCCGCCTCCCGGGTTCTAGCGATTCTCCTGCCTCAGCCTCCCGAGTAGCTGGGATTACAGGCATGCACCATCACACCTGGCTAATTTTGTATTTTTATGTATTTAGGAGAGACGGGGTTTCTCCATGTTGTTCAGGTTGATCTCAAACTCCCAACCTCAGGTGATCTGCCCTCCTCAGCCTCCCAAAGTGCTGGGATTACAGGTGTGAGCCACCACACTGGGCCTGTTTGTATTTTTACTGTTGAATTTTGAGGTTCTTTCTATATTGTAGATAGTAGCCTTTTGTCAAATACGGGGTTTGCAAATATTTTCTCCCAGTCTGTAGTTTTAAATAGAGCCTTTCATAATTCAAAAGTTTACGTTCTAATGAAGTCCAACTTATCAATTTTTCTTTTGATTGACTATACATTTTGCATCAAGTCTAAGAACTCTGCCTAGTCCTAGGTTACAAAAATATCTCCTATGCTTTTTTCTAAAGATTTTATACTTTTATGTTTTACACTTAAGTCCATAATTTTAGATCAATTTCTGTATAAGATGCGTAACTTAACTGAAGGTTCTTTTTTCCCTTGCTTGCTCAATTCCTCACTCAGCTCCCTCATCATTTGTTGAAAAGACCATCTTTCCTCCATTGAATTCGATTAGTTATGTCATGTTGTCAAATATCAGTCTGGCATATTTTGATGCATCTATCTGAATTTTTTACTTAGTTGTGTTGCTCTATGAGTTTATTCCTCTGCTGTTACCATAGTCTTGATTAATGTAGCTATGGAAATATCTTGAAATGTGGTAAATTGATTTCCCTTTCACTTTATTCAACCTTTTATTTGCAGTTTTGTGCCATCTTATCCTTCAACTTGTATTTTAATAAAAAGTCATGTAGAAGCAGATATAAATGCACGTATTAGTTATAACTTTATATATAATTAAACCTAGCATTCTCAGATTGGTAAGAATTAAAAGCTGAAGTTGGCCAGGCATGGTGGCTCACACCTGTAATCCCAACACTTTGGGTGACCGAGGTGGAAGGAGGACTACTTAAACCCAGGAGTTTGAGATAAGCCTGGGCAACATGGTGAAACCCCATCTCTACAAAAACTACAAAAGTTAAGCGGGCATAGTGGCATACACATGTAGTCCCAAATACTTAGGAAGTTGAGGTGGGAGAATTGAACCCAGGAGGTCAATGCTACAGTGAGCTATGACTGCGCCACTGCACTCCAGCCTGGGTGACAAAACCAGACCCTTTCTCAAAAACAAACAAACAAACAATCAAATAAATAAATATATAAAAGTTATAAAACAACAACAAAATTTAACAAAGACATAGGTCTCAAGAACAAATATTATAAAGAGATATTAGACAACTTTGTGACTTATCTCTGAATTGATCAGGCTTTAATAGCAAATATTGAAATTATTTTGCTTAGCTAAAGCACAAAATAAATTTATTAAAAAATAATAATTAATAAGGGGGTCACATAATATTTGGGTGGGTCAAACAGCCAGCCTCAAAGATTTTATTTTTAATCACTCATTGGGGCTGTAGAAATACCCCTGCCACCTCCACACGGCATTAACAGCATCCAGGACTGAACATTAGGACTTTCACCACTGCCCTTGTGTCCAGCCAAATACCTATGATCATGCTTGCCAGATATCAATCTCCCTATGTGATCATCACCTTACATAGTTCATGTTTAAAAAAAATTAAACATTCCTATGTGCTATGTCCTCAACATCCTCCTTCCTGTTCAATGTTAACTTATAAATGCGAGATCCACAAATGTGTATCTTGTTAGCAGAGCTTGCTAGCACCTAATTGGCAGACCCAATTAGTATCAGATGATAAATAACAGCTGAGGAGAAGTAAATCCAGAAATAAGAGAGATTTTTGTCTGCTCTTATTTTGTAAGGATGAAACACAAATGCGGGAAATTACCACGATATATAGAGAGTATTTTAAAACATTGGATGGTCCTTTGTGTTAAATGCACATAAAATTTTAGTCTATTTTCTTGCCTATCCTTCATACTTCTATTACATTTCATTTTTTAAAGTTTTTGTAAGAAGGGAATCATAGAATAATGATCAATTTTGACAGATATAAAGAGATTGTTGATATAATCAGTTTCTGTCACATGCATGAGATGAATTTGAGGGGGAGGAGAGATGGGAAGTAAACAATCATTTCTGGTCACTGATAATAATATTATAAATGCAATTCCATATCTTACTAATTAGTGTACGTTCTCTCATTATGCAATCTCATTCAGCCTCATGGCTTTAAATGCCATTCATTTGTTGACTCATTCCCAGATTTATATCCCTAGCCCCCATTCTTAGAGCTAAGATCCAGACTCATATACCCAGTTGCCTACTTGCTAAATACTCTTAGAAGTTTGTATATATCTTAACCTTAACAAGATAAATGCAAATATTTTGATTTTTCTATAAAAATCTGTTCTTCCATCAAGCTTTCCAATTTCAGTAAAAGAGGTCACTGGTTAGATGCTACCCAGAAATCAGAATAATCCTTAATTTCCGTTATAAATTAGTTCATCCACAATCCATCAACAAGACTAAAATATACTCTGAATTTGCCTATTTTCTGGCATCTGTTCATTTTTGTGGGGATAGTTACCACGCCAACAAAAGTTGACAAAATATCTTGCACTATTCCAAAAACATACTAAGATTTCCTCTTTCAACTCTTACCTTACTATAATCTATCCTTCATATCACAGTGTTTTGAACATGGAAATGAGAATACTTCATTCTTCTTAACAGTTGATAGTGGTTTCTTATTGCTTTTAAAGTATAAGACAAACTTCTATCATTGGTCTAACAAAGTCTCCATGGTTCCTGCCAACTTCTCCAAGTTGATCTCCTGTTCCCTCACTGGCCTTTAATAATTCTAATAATTCTAGACTTCAAGACTAAGATTTCTATTCCTTAGTGGGCTTTTTACTTATTATTTTCACTGACTGGAATATTTTCCTCCCATGTCTGCTTATCAAACTCCTTCTTTTCATTCAAGTATAACTTTCTTCCTATCTATTCAGTCTAAATTACTGAAGAAAACTCTGCCCCCTTAATAAATACACAGTCTCTGTTCCTGTTCTTCTATGTAATATATAGTCTGTGCTTCCATGCTGAGAAAAATAGCAAACTACTGAATTTCCTGGTAACTTCTAGCAGGATCAATGAAATCCTCCTCCTCTGTTTCAAAGCTAGTTTGTCCAATAGAGTTTTCCTTTAATGTTTACATCATGATTTAACATGCCAATCTGTGAACATGTAATGAAACATATGATTTGAATTATCACTAAAGAGAATCTTGAGCCATTAGAATGCATGCATTGTAAACATGTGTGATTACAGAAACACGTGAAAGTCTTCTTCAGATAGTGGTTTTTAAGGCTTTCTTTTTCATCAGATTTATATTGACAAGAATGTTTTCCAGACCCCTGCACACACTAGTTGTTGACACTTTTCTGGAGCTCACTCTCAGGCTCATCTTTATTATAAACCCTGGGATCAACTCTGCCCTTTGTTCAAGAGAAACTGAGAAACGTAATTAAGGGTCAGCAACTAAACAGAGAAGCATCCTTGTTCCTAGGATACCTGTATTAAGTCCATTGTCACTTTATTTTATTCTTACATCTAAGACTCTACCTAGTATTCCATCTCTAGCATTGAGGGCCCTGTTTTATTCACTTTTGTCTCACTCTCTTACTGGGTAATCTGTTATCTCCTTCAAAACCTAGATCCTTCCACGAACATTCCTAATTCACAAAAGATGGACATAATTCTTCTGAATCCTAGTCTCTAAAAATGACACCCTGCTTTTTCCTACTAGAATTTTCTCACACCTATTATCTGTAGCTTGTTTGAATCTCTGCATAGAGCCTAGTCCACTGTGATTTTTCAGCAAGTACATTTGACACATATTTCCTATCTCTTACCAGGCCTTTCTGATGCTTCCTTATCCAGCTATTGCCATAATAATGCTGTGTAACAAACAACCCCCAAATTTAGTGGGTTCTTAAAACAAGTATTTATTTCTCAGTCACTGGTTTGCTGGACATTATGGTTCTGGTGGATGTGTCTGAGGTTAATCAGACTTGACTCAGGCCGTGGCTTGGGTTCACATTTTTCCACATAATTTCTCCCCCTTCTGTAACCGTGTTTCTTTTCTATCCAGTGACACAAGCACAAGAGGGCTAAGTGAAAACACATGATGTCTCTTAAGCCTTTGTCTCAGAACTAGCTCATTATCATTTCATCCCACATTCTTTTTTTCTTTTTTTTTTTTTTTTTTTTGAGATAGAGTCTCGCTCTGTCACCCAGGCTGGAGTGCAGTGGTGTTCACTGCAATTTCCACCTCCTAGGTTCAAGTGATTCTCATGTCTCAGCCTCCCAAGTAGCTGGGATTACAGGAGTGTGCCACCACATATGGCTAATTTTTGTATTTTAGTATGGACAGGGTTTCGCCATGTTGGCCAAGCTGGTTTTGAACTCCAGGCTGGTTTTGAACAAGTGATCCGCAGGCCTCAGCCTCCCAAATTGCTGGGATTACAGGTGTGAGCCACCATGCCCAGCCTTCATATTCTATTTTCCAAAACAAATCTCACAGTCAAACCTATTATTGAAGAGGTAGGTAAGTGTACCCTGCCATAGGGGAACCATTAGAATACGGGAGGGAATAAATAATTGTGAACAAATTCAGCTTACTGCAGATTTTCCCTCCTTAATTTGACTGATGAGACTGTTCGCCATGCATTGCAAAGGCTATACTCCACTCACTTATTTATGCAGAAATATCTATTGAATATTTGTTATGTATCAGACACTGGAGTTTCATTACTGAATAAGAAATTATCTCTGTTCTCATGAAGTTCAAAAATCTCCTGGGAAAGTCAAAAAAGGTAAAGAGACAATTATAATGTCATATATGCTGTAGTATTATTGCACATATTAGGTGCTCTGAACTCTTAACTCAGTCTCGGTGGTTATAGAAAGCTCTGTAGATGAGCAGTTTTCCCACAAATATTCGTCAGCTCCCAAGTTTTAACAATCCTCCCTGGGTTTATTTAATCCCAATATTTTCTACTTTCCTACTTAGACCTGTCTCTCTCTGTTTGCTGAATTCTCAATTCATATTAAAAAAAAAACCAAAAAACAGGATTTGATTTTATTCATAAAATTCATAACAAATTTATGTTGAGATAATACATCCTTTGAGGATAATTATCTTCAATAAATTAAAATATGGCAATAAGTAGATTAGTCTAGAAAGATTGTCGGGACAGTATATTGAAGTCTGCCCCACTGTGTCATTCAGAGTTCTGTAGAAAGACAGAAGCAATATTCTATATACATGTATATATATATGTATACACACACACACACTCACACACACACATACTCATGAGAGGGGATTTATTAAGATGATTAGCTCATGCAATTAAGGAGGCTGAGAAGTCTCATGACAAGCCATCTAAAAGCCTCAAAACCAGGGAAGTTGATGGTATAACTCTGTCTGAAGCCAAAAGCCTGAGAACCTGAGAGTCCACTGGTGCATGTCCTGGAGTCCAAAGACTAGGGAACCTAGAGTTCTGATGTCCAAGAGCAGGAGAAAATGGGTCTCCCAGATCCAGAAGAGAGAAAGTAAATTCACCTTTCCTTTGCCTTTTTGTTCTGAGACCTCAGCAGATTGAATGGTGCTCATCCACACTGATGGTGGATCTATCTTACTCTGTCCACTGATTCAAATGACATTCTTTAAGGAATCATTCTCACAGGCATACCCAGAAGTAATGCTTACCATCCATCTGTGCTAATTCAATCCAGTTGACACTTAAAATTAACTGTCGCATTCACCTTACATGATATTAAATTATTTTTATAATGATATTTTAGAATATATATTGTAATTATTTATATTGTAGCAATAATAGTACTAACTTCACTACATGTGGATACTTTTTACATCCTATGATAATTGTATATAAAAATGGTTTTTATATACTTTTCATGATTTAAAATTTTTGACATAAACTTGTTACTATTATCAATGCTGCACTTCTAAATTCTCACTAGTATTACTTTCTGTCCACAGCTGACTAACTTGACAGACGACTCAAGGAAGAATTAACAAGAAATGCACCCAGAAACATTTCTTGTCATTCCAACTTACATTACACTTAAGAAAGCCAATGTGAAAGTTATAGAGAGTTTAATATGAGAGACATCTGATTCTAGCCACAGGCCCTCCACTCACCAACTGAATAACTATGAATTTGTTACTGAAACTTTTTTTTTTTTTTTTGAGACGGAGTCTCACTGTCTCCCAGGCTGGAGTGCAGTGGTGGCGCTACCTCGGCTCACTGCAAGGCGCTACCTCGGCTCACTGCAAGCTCCGCCTCCCGGGTTCACGCCATTCTCCTGCCTCAGCCTCCTGAGTAGCTGGGACTACAGGCGCTCGCCACCTCGCCCGGCTAGTTTTTTGTATTTTAGTAGAGACGGGGTTCCACCGTGTTAGCCAGGATGGTCTCAATCTCCTGACTTCGTGATCCGCCCGCCTTGGCCTCCCAAAGTGCTGGGATTACAGGCGTGAGCCACCGTGCCTGGCCCTGAAACTTTCTAAACTTCTATTTGCTCACTTATGAAATGTAATAATAATTTTTAAAACAGTTATAATATCACTTAACTGATAGAGTTGTTAGGGAGATTAAATGTGATGTGGCATGTGCTTCATAGCACCATTTTGCAGATATTTATCATTCAAAACTATCAGCTTTCATTACCGTGAAAAGAATGGTGAGCCTGTATTCGCTAATGCTTGGTGATTGGCCGTCCTTGGTGTTATGAATAACTTTCTAAAGGTCAGCCAATGCTTGCTCATTAGCTTAAAGTCAGTATGCAAGCATAACTCTTTGTTCCTTAGGGTCTTAAGAGACTAAAAACTGTGTGTGTGTGTGTGCGCTTGGGTGTGTGTTTGTGTGTGTAGAATATATAATTTATAGTAACATAAATTGAAAAAAAAAAAAAAACAATCAAATTTTTACTAACCAGTCACACATGTATATATATAAACAACATAACCTTATTTTTTAAAAAGTCATTTTGAAAGTCCCTTTCAGTTTTACAGTAGTTAAATCTATCCTACACAATAATTTATTTCATGAATATTCTTATTTGTTTAATAACATCTAGTAGTTTAATTTTAAGATGCTCTAGCAGTGCCCTCTGTACTATCCCAACATCAGTAACCCCTGACATGGAAGCAAGATAAGGATTATTAGTTATTAAATATTGTTCTCACTGGAGTAAATGAATATCAAGTGATCTCTAAAAAGTCAGGTGGGGCTGGCAGCGCGAATGTGCGGATGGTAGCATGAAATATTATGAAGGCTCTTAGATGACCAGATTTGGAGTCTGAAGAAAGGGGACGATATGTATGTCTACTCTGGACTAACTGGGGTTCTATGTCTTTGTCTTCTGAGCATTAAAAAAATTAGATTTAGTCACATTACTGGAACAGATAAATCTTATATTCAGTGATTTCCTGGGTCCCTTTAATACACTTCCTAATCCCCAAGCTTGGTACTTTCATGATACCCACTGACTTGCAAATATCACCCAGACTCAGAGAATGTTAGAACTTTAGGGAACCTTGAGAGAATTTAATCCAATCTCTGCACATTATGTGTGAGGAAGTTTCCTGATGACTATCACTCAGAAATTTCTTCTAAAGCCACATTCTTCTCTTGGTCTGCCTCATGAAGCGCTCGTTTTATTAAACTATTAAAACAATGTTCTACGCAACATCTCTGCACTAGTTTTTCCCCATTGTGGCCAATTCCCATCTCTAGGATTCTTTACAAAGGGTTCCTCCTTTCCCCATCATATCATGTCATGATAGCTATGCTTCCCAAACTCCAGCGGTGAGTCAAAGAAGATACCAGTCTACTTAGCTTGGATTATCTTGGGGAAATTTACTGATCTCATGATGTCCATTGAGATCATGTAAACAGGCAGTGCCCCAAGTGAGTTGTCTGCCATAAACATTGATAAGGCTTGTACAAGCTATTCCCTTCCTTACAGTGAACAGCTCCCTCCTAGTTCAACTCTCTTCCTTCACTGTGACAGGCCATGTCATATTCCAAGCAGAGAAGCATTATATAGAGAAGTAATTCTGGAAATGTGACTGACTCTGAGCTCTGACTTTCACTATCTGTCTCATCCATTGATCTCAGCAACCCTATTTCACCAATCCTCATCTGACTCTATTTTTGAACTTTGGGCATCAGATCTACATTCAGAATCATAAGAGTTGACTCTTGTAAATAGAAATATAACACTTAATTTCCATTCCTTCCATTTATGCATCCTAAAATCAGACATCGTATCAAGAATATATGAATGAATACAAAAGAAAAAAACAAAGGCTAAAATATTCCACACTTAAATGTAGAAAAGGTCAGAGTAGAGTTAGAATATGACACATTGGCATTCACAGACTACTGTGTAAATAAGGAAATGAAGGCATTCAAAGATGTTTTTTGAAACCAATGAAAACAAGACACAAAGGACCAGAATCTCTGGGACACATTGAAAGCAGTGTGTAGAGGGAAGTTTATACACTAAATGCCCACAAGAGAAAGCAGGGAAGATCTAAAATCGACACCCTAACATCACAATTAAAAGAACTAGAGAAGCAAGAGCAAACAAATTCAAAAGCTAGCGGAAGACAATAAAAAACTAAGATCAGAGCAGAACTGAAGGATATAGAGACACAAAAAAACCCTTCAAAAATCAATGAATCCAGGGGCGGTTTTTTTTTTTGTTGTTGTTGTTATTGTTTTTGTTTTTTTAACAAAATTGATAGACTGCTAGCAAGACTAACAAAGAAGAAAAGAGAGAAGAATCAAATAGACAATAAAAATGATAAAGGGGATATCACCACCAATCTCACAGAAATACAAACTACCATCAAAGATTACTATAAACACCTCTACGCAAATAAACTAGAAAAATCTAGAAAAAATGGATAAATTCCTGGACATATACACCCTCCCAAGACTAAACTAGGAAGAAGCTGAATCTCTGAATAGACCAATAACAGGCTCTGAAATTGAGGCAATAATTAATAGCCTGTCCAAAAAAAGTCCAGGACCAGATGGATTCACAGCCAAATTCTACCAGAGGTACAAAGAGAAGCTGGTACCATTCCTTCTGAAACTATTCCAATCAATAGAAAAAGAGGGAATCCTCCCTAACTCATTTTATGAGGCCAGCGTCATCCTGATACCAAAGCCTGGCAGAGACACAACAGAAAAAGAGAATTTTAGACCAATATCCCTGATGAACATTGATATGAAAATTCTCAATAAAATACTGGCAAACAGAATCCAGCAGGACATCAAAAAGCGTATCTACCATGATCAAGTCGGCTTCATCCCTGGGATGCAAGGCTGGTTCAACATATGCAAATCAATAAATGTAATCAATCACATAAATAGAAACAACGACAAAAACCTCTTGATTATCTCAATAGACACATAAAAGGTCTTCGACAAAATTCAACAACCTTCATGCCAAAATCTCCTCAATAAACTAGGTATTGATGGAATGTATCTCAAAATACTAAGAGCTATTTATGACAGACCCACAGCCAATATCATACTGAATGGGCAAAAACTGGAAGCATTCCCTTTGAAAACTGGCACAAGACAAGGATGCCCTCTCTCACCACTCCTATTCAACATAGTGTTGGAAGTTCTCCAGGGTAATCAGGCAAGAGAAGGAAATAAAGGGTATTCAGTTAGGAAAAGAAGAAGTCAAATTGTCCCTGTTTGCAGATGACATGATTGTATATTTAGAAAACCCCATCGTCTCAGCCCAAAATCTCCTTAAGCTGATAAGCAACTTCAGCAAAGTCTCAGGATACAAAATCAATGTGCAAAAATCACAAGAATTCCTATACATCAATAACAGACAAACAGAGAGCCAAATCATGAATGAACTCCCATTCACAATTGCTACAAAAGGAATAAAATACCTAGGAATCCAACTTACAAGGGATGTGAAGGACCTCTTCAAGGAGAACTACAAACCACTGCTCAACGAAATAAAAGAGGACACAAACAAATGGAAGAACATTCCATGCTCATGGATAAGAAGAATCAATATTGTGAAAATGGCCATACTGCCCAAGGTAATTTATAGATTCAATGCCATCCTCATCAAGCTATCAATGAGTTTCTTCACAGAATTGGAAAAAACTATGTTAAAGTTCATATGGAACAAAAAAGAGCCCACATTGCCAAGACAATCCTAAGCAAAAAGAACAAAGCTGGAGGCATCATGCTACCTGACTTCAAACGATACTACAAGGCTACAGTAACCTAAACAGCATGGTACTGGTACCAAAACAGCTATAGAGACCAATAGAACAGAATAGAGGCCTCAGAAATAACACCACACATCTACAACCATCTGATCTTTGACAAACGTGACAAAAACAAGAAATGGGGAAAGGATTCCCTATTTAATAAATGGTGCTGGGAAAACTAGCTAGCCATATGTAGAAAGTTGAAACTGGATCCCTTCCTTACATCTTATACAAAAATTAATTCAAGATGGATTAAAGATTTTAATGTTAGACCTAAAACCATAAAAACCCTAGAAGAAAACCTAGGCAATACCATTCAAGACATAGGTATGGGCAAGGACTTCATGACTAAAACACCAAAGCAACGGCAACAAAAGCCAAAATAGGCAAATGGGATCTAATTAAACTAAAGAGCTTCTGCACAACAAAAGAAACTACCATCAGCATGAACAGGCAACCTACAGAATGGGAGAAAATTTTTGTAATCTACCCATCTGTCAAAGGGCTAATATCCAGAATCTACAAAGAACTCAAACAAATTTACAAGAAAAAAGCAACCCCATCAAAAAGTGGGCAAAGGATATGAACAAACACTTCTCAAAAGAAGACATTTATGCAGCCGTCAGACATGTGAAAAAACACTCATCATCACTGGTCATCAGAGAAATGCAAATCAAAACCACAATGAGATAGCATCTCACACCAGTTAGAATGGCGATCATTAAAAAGTCAGGAAACAACAGATGCTGGAGAGGATCTGAAGAAATAGGAATGCTTTTCCACTGTTTGTGAGATTGTAAATTAGTTCAACCATTGTGGAAGACAGTGCTGCCATTCCTCAAGGATCTGGAACAAGAAATACCATTTGACCCAGTTCCCATTACTGGGTATATATTCAAAGGATTATAAACTGTGCTACTATAAAGACACATGCACACGTATGTTTATTGCAGCACTATTCACAATAGTAAAGACTTGGAACCAACCCAAACGTCCATCAATGATAGACTGGATTAAGAAAATGTGGCACATATACACCGTGGAATACTATGCATCCATAAAAACGGATGAGTTCATGCCCTTTGCAGGGACATGGATGAAGCTAGAAACCATGATTCTCAGCAAACTATCAGAAGGACAGAAAACCAAACATCTCATGTTCTCACTCATAGTTGGGAAATTGAACAATGAGAACACTTGGACATAGTGCAGGGAATATCACACACTGGGGCCCGTCGAGGGGTGGGGGGCTGGGGGACGGATAGCATTAGGAGAAATACTTAATGTAAATGCCAAGTTGATGGGTGCAGCAAAGCAGCATGGCACATGTATACCTATGTAACAAACCTGCACGTTGTGCACATGTCCCCTAGAACTTAAAGTATAATAAATAAAGAAAGATTAAACATAGAGTTCTCATATGACCATCAATTCTACTCTTTGTCCTGTACTGAAGAGAAATGAAAACACTTGTCCATACAAAATCTTGTACATGAATGTTTATAAGCAGCATTATTCATAATAACCAACAAGTGGAAAGAACCGAGATATCCATCAGCTGATGAATGGATATACAAAATGCATAGCCATACAATGGCATATTATTTGGCAATAAAAATGAATGAAGTACTGATACATGCTGCAACATGAATGAACCTTAATATCATGCTCACGAAGTCACACAAAAAGGGCCACATATTGTATGATTCCATTTATATGAAATGTCCAGAACAGGCAAATGTATGGAGACAGAAAGTAGAGTCATGGTTGCCAAGGCTCTGTCGGATGGGGTAAAAATGTGCCAAAATTAAATGTGGTGATGCTTGCACAACTCTGTGAGTATACTAAAAACCATTGAATTGTACACTTTAAATAGGTGGATAGTAGGGTATGTGAATTATATCTCAATAAAGCTGTTACTAAAAAGAGAGAGAAATTGGCATTCACAAAACAAATTTATCTCCATTAATACGAACTGATTTCTGAAATATTTTTTGATTTCTTCATACTCATGCAACCAAACTCAGAAACTTAAATTTTACAAATCGGTCTTCCCAAGTTTATTCTCAAGGTTATTTTTAACTTCTTTTTTTAAAAACCACTGTACTGTACTTTATAAATTTGTTTTGTAATTTAATATTCTAAAATACTGTCCATCATTAAAATGTATTATTCAAAAGCAAAATAAAAATAATGTAATTTTGGAACACACCCTGCTATTTTTAAAGCTTGCCTTCACTTTAATAAAATTTGTTTCATCGCTGTCTCCCTGTCTGTTTAAATGGGGAATAGAGTTCTTAGCATAATGTCTGGCAAAAAGTAGATGCTGAAATATTAGTTGAATGGGTTCTATGTATAATCTAAGTTCTGTCTTCTGAGACAATAGGGGCAGGAACTTATGTAATAGCAACATGTTGGTAGTCCTTTATAGAGTTTCATAATCTAGTTTAATTCTCAGATAATCATATAAAGTGCTGCCATTATTGTGTTTATTTACAAAATTAGAAAACTGAATTTCTTGTTTGCCTAAGAGCAAAGAACTAAAACATGAGTCTATGTCACATGGCTCTCAACAATAAAATATTTCAAGAATTGTGTTGGCACTTCACAGTATTTATCTTATTAAAGCCACATGACAACCTTATTATTAACGTATAGAAGAGTAATTTGAGTTGTATTAGTGAAGGTTCTCCAGAAAAACAGAACCAATAGGACAGATATATGCATGTGGATTTAGATACAGGAGAGGAAATTTATTAGGGGCATTGGCTCACATGATTTATGTAGGCTAAGAAGTCCCAGGATATGCTGTTTGCAAGCTGGAGAATTTGGGAAGCTGATAACATAACTCAAAGTCTGAGAAAGTCTTAATCAGGACTGGGAACCTGAGGGACACTGGTGCCAGTCTCAAAGACTGGAGAACCTGGAGTTCTGATGCCCAAGGGTATATGGAGATGGGTTTGTACACCCCAGAAGAGTGAGAGAGGGCACATTTGCCTTTCTTCTACCTTTTTGTTCTATCCAGGCCCTCAGCTTATTGGATCATGCCCACCCACATTTGGGTAAGAATGATTCTTCCTTGGTTTACTGATTCAAATGCCAATCTCTTCTGGAAATGCTGTCACAGATATTGCCAGAAATAATGTTTTACCAGCTGTCTTGGAATCTCTTAATCCAGTCAAGTTGACACCTAAAATTAAGCATCACAGAGGTTTATATAGGTTAAGTGATATCTCCTGAGTGATACAGGTCCAAGTATAAGGGCTGGGTCTCTAATATAGTTCTGTTCAGAACCCACAGCACTTTTAATCGTTCTAATGTCTTCATAATAGAGATGATGGCAGTGGCGTGTAGCTTGGGGGGAGTGTCTTCAAATCTAGCTACTCTGATGCTCAAGAAGTTAGAAGGAGATTTTCTTTTAGAAACCTATGAGTAATGTGGTACCTTTTTTGGAAATATATATTCATTGTGCTATTCCTTATGCATTGCTTATTACTTTATTTTAAGCAGTCCCCAAATGACTTTTATTTGGTCATGAAATAAAGACCACGTTCCTCATCCTGGTAATTAAGCATAGGTTCAATGTGCTTCCATAACTCTTAGTGCTCTTTGTTCTCAACTGTATGCTTTGGCCTTTTTTTCCTCAAATACTCAGAGCATTTTCCCACTCATTTGTTAGGTGGTTTATGACATCATTGTGTCTGGAATGCCTTAATTTATCAATTGGAGATTCTCCTGTTCTCTAAGATCAGACAAATACTATGCTAATAAATATCTCATAGAATTTGACATTGTTTCATAATTACAAGATATTAGATAGAAGTATAGTTTCTTTGAATGGCAGGTCACGACACAAAAGACATTGGATAAATGAAAGTCAGAACTTCTTGTTACTTCCAATTGCAAATGAGAGAAGGCCGAGTCACACAGGGAGTTGCTTCCAGGGACAAGGTAACAGACAGCTAGAGGCAGCTTAAGTATGGCAAGCCAGGTGGGGTTAGCCAGGTTTTGCTGGCTTCCTGTGGATAGGTGAAATTGAATGATCTTGTGGGACCCAGTGGCACAGAGGCTATCCCTTAATTGTCTGTACCTAGCCCTAGGGCATAGCAGCCCCAGAGTGAGAGAGCCTGAGAAGGGATTTAGTTGAAGTGTAGACTTAATAAAGAAGGGAAACTGACCTGCCTCTGGCCAGAGACTCAAGACTGGGTCAAACAGCATTAAAAACAAATAAGCAAACACAAACTCTATTAAGGCATATTGCAAGTCTATTCTGTGTCTAGCAGTGGGTTTGGGAAATGCTGTTTGAGTTTCATTGCACATGGTATCCATTTTATATTATAAAATTCATATGATACCTGAATTTTACAGACCATTACCGGGTGGTGTATCTTCCTGTCTTCCTACACCTGGAACATCTAAAATACCAGAAGAGATTTTCTTCAATCTCTGCTGGTACTGGCTCTCTTGCGCTAGATCAGTTACCACCTTCCAAAAAGCTATCTAGACTACTCAGGATAAGAGGCCCATGAATGAGAGGACAATTGCAGGGATTCTCCAGTTCCCTCGGCATTACAGAATTATCATTCCTTTTCTGTGGGTCACTATCATAAGTTTCTCTTTCGCGATTTTCTCTCTCAACCAGGGTCATTTCTCCTTCTCACTAAAACCTTCTGGGGCCTGTGTGTGCCTCTGCCTGTCAAATACTTTTTTTAGTACACTCTCAAATTGGTATCTTATGCAAAAGGAAAGAAGGAATAGGAATATGGAGAAGTCTAGCAAGGAAGGAAGATTCCAGTGTTATCCATGCATTTATTCAGGTTTCTGGGCAATTTAGCAGGTTCTCTCTGGCAAGATTTTATACTGATTGAAGTTCCATTATGCAAAGTTACTAGTACATTACCAAAATGACAGTTCTAAGAGTAAATAATTAAATTTGATTCTGAATCTTCCAAAGACTTACATTTTATTTTTGACATAAAGTAGATTTTATTTTTAAATTCAATTTTACTTACCATATGAGGATATGTTAATAGATGCCAAACAGTTTTTGATTTGGTATATAATGATGGAATACTATATGATAAAAAAAAAATTCCAGCAGACTTGGTAATTTAAAAAAAGTTATTAAAAAAAAGCCAAACCTTGCTCAATTTTGCATTCTATGAAACAATATTTTTGTTCTCTTTTTCCCTCTATATCACTTCTATGTTCTCCAAGGACTACTAGATAATTCTTAATGGATTTCAACTCAGATATTCCCTGCCAACTAAATGATTTGTTCTTCTTGGTACTAAATTCAGAATCCATTGAAATAGTATGAATATTTCTCTGGCATTGACTCAGTCTTATTATTTAAAAATCTGAGAAGCCAAATTTCTGACTAACTACAAAGCAGGTAAATTGAAGGGGAGAGCATCTGGTGAATGAAGAGAGATATTGTAGAAACTCAATTTATTCCAACCAGACAGATTCACTCTCATTCCTTCCACACTGACTGTTGCCCACAGTACAAGAAAGGAGCTAAACTGACATGCCAACTCTCAATCCACATCTTTCACCAGTGAAAAGTTTTGTTCTTCACCTGTGCCAGCTGGATTTGTTTTCAAACAGTTTTAGATTAGTAATATCTGTTATTATAAATACAAACTAATAAAATAAAATGTAAACAAATGAAATATTAGTGCACTAGAACACCCAAGTTATTTTCTAGAAAATTATCTAGAATATGGGAAAAACTCAATAAATGTGAGTTAGTTAATATAAAATAAATGTGATAAACATTGCTACCATATTGGGTAGATTAAAGGCACCTGAAAAAGATAATAGGAAATGGTAAAAATTTATAAGGATTCTGTATTCAGATTGCTTAACAAATGCCTTTAACTTTTCACTCCACTTTGAAGAAACCAAAACTAGATATCATACATTATGCATGACAAGTGTGATTTATGACAGAAAATAATGTAGGACTCTATTTAGATGACTTAAATAGAAAATGACTTCAACTAAATTGGCAGGTGATTGTATATTTACATCATTCACATAAAAATGCATTGCGACATTATATATTTTTCATTTTATGTGTATATATATATACACATATGTATATGTGTTATATACCTTTATTTTTTTATGATACCCAATTTCAGTTGATGATTTTTTTTTTCTACTTGCAGAGCAATTACTGATTACTGGCTCTGATTGTGTCAGGTAACAATTAATAAAAGGCAACTTTTTTGGGGCACACACTCTGTGACATACAAGATCCTCACTGACATGTATCAACTCATATAATTCTCACAGCAATCCTGTATTGCCACCTTTTACACATGAGGAAACTGAGGCATAGAGAAGTTAAGGTCGGCTCAATGTCTTATGGCTATCAAATGGTGATGCTTTGATTCAAACATAGGCAGTATGATCCCACAGTTCATGAACTAAACCTGCATCTATAGTTTATGTTTCCCTATACAAACATATTGATAAATCACTGTCCTTTTAATCCTCTTATGCCGGAGGTTGCAAATTTTATTTGTGAAAAATCAGACCTTGGTGATGACCTTAAGCAGTAGGATATAAATAACTGCCACAAGCTTAGCGTTCCAATAATGGAACACTAGGCATAAACGAGTCAAGTTGAACTGAATGAATGAATCAGCATGCAAAATTGTATCTGTAGTTACTAAATTTTCCCAGTGCTGCCCACTGAAAATCAGCCCTCAGGTCATATTCTCCTACAAAATAATTTGCATTAACATTCTAAGCCTATTCCATTTGCTCAGGATAATTTTTATCTTTTAAAAAATGTCCTAGCCTATTTTGACTAACACCTCACTCTTAATTTCTAATTCCTTAGCCTTGGACACTTCTCTAAAGCCTCTTCTCAAGTGTTAAAAGGTCTCTGGCATATCTAAACTCTTTTCTTTATCCATAAAACTCAACTGCATTTACAGCAAATTTCAACTGAGCTCATCAGCACTATAAGCAACCCACTGTCCAAGAGAGGAAATGGGATAGCAGCACCTTGGGCCAAAATACACCATCAAAGTTAGCCCAGTTCAGGAAAGCTTGGTCTGTCCCTGATCTCCATTACTGCGTCCTCAGTACATGGATTCAGGATGCCACTGGGGCCACCAGTCTGCTGACACGCCTGCCATAAATTGATTAGACAAAAAGGAAACAAAAGATAATTTTTATCTTCTTTTAAAAATCTAAATGTATTCTTTCAAAACTCCTGGGAGTAGACCCTGTATGTGCCACCCTATGTGTAACTCCATTAAATTCAAAATATCTACTGACTAATAGTTCTCCTGTGCTTGTTCCAGTCAGCTCTAAGAATGGGTTTTCTAAAAACTTGCAAATATATTTTGATTATGAACAGAGGGAAAAGTGCAGGCACTTCTCATAATTCAAGAGATTCCATTAATGAGTAATAAACTTAAGAATGCAAGATCATGTCCTTTGCAGGGACATGGCTGAAGCTGAAAGCCCTTACCCTTAGCAAACTGGCACAGGAACAGAAAACCAAATACCACATATGCTCAGTTATTAAATGGGAGCTAAATGATGAGAACACTTGGACACATAGAGGGTAACAACACACACTGGGGCCTTTTGGAGGGTGGAGGATGGAGGGTGGAGAGGATCAGGAAAAATAGTTAATGGACATTAGGCTTAGTACCTGGGTGATGAAATAATCTGTATAACCAACCTCTAAGACACAAGTTTACCTACGTAACAAACCTGCACTTGTACCCCTGAACTTAACGTAAAAGTTAAAAATATATCACTTTTTTTTTTTTTTTTTTTTTGAGATAGAGTCTTGCTGTGTCGCCCAGGCTGGAGTTCAGTGGCGCCATCTCAGCTCACTGCAAGCTCCGCCTCCCGGGTTCATGCCATTCTCCTGCCTCAGCCTCCCGAGTAGCTGGGACCACAGGCGCCCGCCACCGCGCCCAGCTAATTTTTTGTATTTTTAGTAGAGACGGGGCTTCACCGTGTTAGCCAGGATGGTCTCGATCTCCTGACCTTGTGATCCGCCCACCTCGGCCTCCCAAAGTGCTGGGATTACAGGCGTGAGCCACCGCGCCCGGCCAAAATACATTACTTTTAATGATCTGAAGTGTAGCCTTAAGTGGATATAAGAAAGCTACTTTTCTTCATTACCTATAGGTGTTCTGTTAATTTGATACACTTAACTGAATAAACCAAGAGGAAAAGAGTCACAGCATTAGTGATTTACGTAGTCATGATAAACCTCTCAATTTTTGCCTGCTGAAACATGAATGTAATATGTTAAGGAGTGTGTTTCTGTAAGAAAATTATATGAATAATAGCAAGATCTATTGATTATATTCTTTTCTTTTTCTGTTTTTGTTTTTGTTTTTTGTTTTTTGAGACGAAGTCACTCTTGTCACCTAGGCTGGAGTTCTGTGGCACGATCTCGGCTCACTGCAACCTCTGCCTCCCGGTTGAAGTGATTCTCCTGCTTCAGCCTCCTGAGTAGCTGGGATTAAAGGCACCTGCCACCATGCCTGGCTAATTTTTGTACTTTTAGTAGAGATGGGGTTTCGCCATGTTGGCCAGGCTGGTCTCGAACTCCTGACCTCAGGTCATCCGCCCTCTTCAGTCTCCTGAAGTACTGAGATTACAGGCATGAGCCACTGCACCTGGCCAATTATATTCTTATATCTACTCAGCTTTTCCCATTCTATTTACTCTGTTAAACTTATTTGAGAAAAAATGAAAATAAGTAAAAGTGGCAAGATTTTGTTTTCCAAAATAATATTTACGACTTAATATTAGCCTTAAAACTGCACAATCAATGAAATAACTAATGGTAGTAATTTTAGACAGTGAATATTTTAATTGAATAAAGATGAATTAATACCTTTAAATTCTTAGCTATTCACTTGTATACATATTTTCCTGTGAACATGTTCATGCACAAACACTCAATACATATATACCACGTATAATCATTCTTTTTCCAGTTGTCAAAGAAATTACATTTAACATATTGTAGCAATTGTAAATTTTTCAAATTGACTTTAAATTTACTTGTTTTACAACTAACTCAGGGTGTTCTGTTTCCTCCAGTGGATACACTATAAAATATGGACAGAATGCATGGAACAGCTATTTGGACTCTATAAAGTAAATTACAGAAAGCAGATTGGAGGAGAAAACTTGACTTTAAAATTCCATGGAAAAAGCAGTGAGCTTACCATTTCTTTTCCTCCATTACATCTCAGCCTGCATTCAGTATGCCAAAAACGTGCAGCAAGGCACAGAGAAGGGTACAGAAGGATCCTGTTAGTTCTGGCTTGAGAAGTAGAAAGTGAGCATTTAACACCCAGAGGGATTGTGGATAGCAATTGTCTGTTTATTTGTTTCATTTCTTTTTTTTCATTTTAACTTTTAAGTTCAGGGGTACAAGTACAGGTTTGTTACATAGGTAAACTTGTGTCATGGGCGTTGGTTGTACAGATTATTTTATCACCCAGGTATTAAGCCTAGTACTCATTAGTTATTTTTCTTGATCCTCTCCCTCCTCCCACCCTCCACCCTACAAAAGTCCCCAGCATGTGATTCCCCTCTATGTGTCCATATGTTCTCATCGTTTAGTTCCCATTTATAAGTGAGAACATGTGGTATTTGATTTTGTGTTCCTGTTCTAGTTTACTAAGGATAATGACCTTCAGCTCCATCCACGTTGCTGCAAAGGACATGAGTTCGTTCTTCTTTATGGCTGCATAGCATTCCATGGTGCATATTTTCCGTGATCCATATTTTCTTTATCCAGTCTATCATTGATGGGTATTTAGGTTGATTCAATGTATTTACTATTGTGAATAGTGGTGCAATGAACATACACATGCATATGTCTTTATAAGGGAATGATTTATATTCCCCTGGGTATATACAGAGAAACGGGATTGCTGGGTTGAATGGTATTTCTGTCTTTAGGTCTTTCAAGAATTACCACACTGTCTTTCACAATAACTGAACTAATTTACACTCCCACCAACAGTGTATAAGTGTTCCCTTTTCTCTACAACCTCACCAGCATCTGTTATTTCTTGACTTTTAAGTAATAGCCATTCTGGCTGGCGTTAGATAGTATCTCATTGTGGTTTAGAATTGCATTTCTCCATTTTTTTCCTTCTTTTTTTCTGTTCTTTCATGCACTAGCCCCCAGGCAATCCCATGTTGGTAATGACAGACAGTGGCAAAGCAATCCTGCCAGAGCCGAAACTGGTATGAAAGGGAATCTTGCCTTTCATAGATCTCTGATTCTAACAGAGTTGGGCACATCCCATTTTTTTTCTTTCTTTGTAATCCTACCCCTTAACTCCAGTCACTGCCTCTGTTGTAGAAGTTCATAGCAGAGTGGGATAACTAAAACCCCAAATTCTCCACCAGAGGACCAAAAAGAACTCCAGGGAACTCAAAAGTACTAAGAAAATCATGGAGAGGGAGGAATGCAAGGAAAAGAGCCCATAAAGATTTTTTGAACTCTTGAACATTTCCAACCTGCTCATGCATGAACCGGATCCTATGCAGTATAGCAAAACCATTGAGGACTAAATTGACAGACCATCAGCTAGTCTTCACTGGGTGTAAAGAAGACCCAGATTTTCATAACATGATACTCAAAATGTCCAGATACAATCACAAATTACTTGGCATACAAAATAATCAGGGAACTCTCAACTCATATGGGAAAAGACAAAGAGACAATCAATAGACTTCAGCACCAAGGTGGCACAGATGTTGAAATATTCTGACAAAGACTATAAAGTAGGTATTAGAAAAATGCATCAGGAAGCAAATGTGAACACTGTTGAAGCCAACAGATATATTAAAAATCTCATCAAATAAATATATGAAAGAAAGACCAAATGAAAATTTTAGAACCAATAAACACAATGACCAAAATAAAAAAAATTCACTCGATAAGCACAACAGAAGTGAGAAGATAGAAAAAGAGTCAACGAACTTGAAGATACATCAATAGATGTAAATAATCCAACCTGACAAACAGTGAGAAATAAACGAAAAATAACTCCGACGTTCCTTTGGTAAGTTTAGAAAATGTAATGTAAATTCCTTCTTATTTCAGATAAACTGAAAGATCTCAGAGGCTTGTATCATGCCTATAACATAAGGAAAGGGACTCTAACCTTGTTATTTTCTTAGTGGTAAATGATGGCCAAGCCACCTCGCCTTATCCCAGTCTGCCCTAGTGACCGCTTCTGACATTTTCCCTTTCCCTGGCCTATTAGCCAGAGATGATCTCATCTACACAGCATGTTGCTGGTGGTGTATAAAATTCTCCAAGACCCTTCATTTATGTTCATGTCTCTAGCTCTCAAACTCCCAGCTTTGATAGCTGTTTTTAGATTATTAGGGATTTGAATAGTGTGAGTACTCTTTGTTTGTTGCTTTCTGTTCCCCAGTTTTCAGCACTGCAAAACCTGTTGCTGTCTCAGAGGATAGAATCCATCTTATGGTAGTGATTTCACAATCCCACTAGCTATATTCATGATTTTCTAGCCAGAAGCAACAGCGTTCAATCCCAAGATACAATCAGTTTCCTGAGGCCAAGACTTAGAAGGGTCTATTCAATCAAAGTCTCGCTTAGGATTTGATATCTTAGAATTTTGTGTGGCTCTTTGTCTGGGCAAGGAGATTTGAAGAAATTCTTTGCTGATCTTGTGGCTTTAGAAAGTAGTCATTTAACCATTTCATATCATAGTGTTTTATTACTAATCTGAAGGTATCATACTTCAGCACAAATTTGTACAGAATGACAAAATATAAGTCATTTAGTATTTTCTAACGTAGATGATAGGTTGATGGGTGCAGCAAACTACCAGGGCATGTGTATACCTATGTAACAAACCTGCACTTTCTGCACATGTATCCCAGAACTTAAAGTATAATAATAAAAAAAAAGTCATTTAGTATTTTAAGGAGATAATCTTGCTGACAATAGTTATCTTGTTCCTCTCTTTGTAATTTTTAGTTGAAGCTCCTTTTAAAATATCAGGTAAGCATTTCCCATTGATCCTGTTGGTACCTCAGCCTTGCATTTTCGGTGTATATTTTCTCAGATTTTCTCTTATGTTTTAATGAAGAGGTTTCCAGGGACTTTTGTAATGAATCTTTATATAATGACAATCTCAAATGTTAACTGAGGAATATGTTATAAATTCTTCTTTTAAAATTTTTTGAGTATTTAAACATTTTTGTGGGTACATAGTAGGTGTGTATATTTATGGAGTACATGAGCTATTTTGACATAGGCATGCAATGTGAAATAAGCACATCATAAATTCTGATTACCCAAAAATAACGTCACATTAAGCAGCTTATTTTTCCATGTTTTCTGATTATTCTTTATTCTCTGCAGGTTTTGTCAACTAAGAACAGTCCAGCTGAAAACTAAAACTTTGCACAACTAAAAAAATGGCTAGATTACTGAAGTGGTACTTGAAGAACTTTTAATATTTTCCTGCTGCAAAACACATACAAAATCTATGTGCTTTTTTGGCTACGCTTCCCTGCTTCTGCAATTAATGCAACAAAGTCTAGCCATAGTTGCTTGGTGGCAAGTGCTGCAATTGCAGGGATCTGCAGATTTTCACCATGTTTTGCAGTGCACTCAGGAAGTCTAGTTATGTCAAGATGAGAAATGGTACAAGCATTTGTAAGGCCACAGTCTTATGCAAGAATTAGGCTTGAATTTTAATTTTGTACTTATTTTGCTAGAAAAAAAATGTAATTTGGGTTTTTTATTTCTTAAAAACACTGGCAGCATCAACAACATCCCATCTTGCTTATAGTTCCTGCTATTCTTGAATACAGTGGCACCCCATTAATTTTAGTTCTTTAGTGCAGTGTTTCTCAAATTGTAGTCTTCAGACCACAGGCGTCAGAATCATCTGGACTTCACCACTCATAGACTGAATCAGAATTTTTGTAGGTTATAAAACACATTTTTCACACTCCCCAGGTGATTGTTAAGCCAATAGCTACAGTAATCCCTAACCCTGAGTAAGAAAAAGATTATGTTTCAGGGCCACAGAAACAATGACCAATCTCATCAAAGCTATGCAAGTAATGTCTGAAAAACAAGACATTATAAACAAGAATATCCATCAGAGACTAAGAAAAGGGATTAAATGGCCTAAAAATTGGTAAATATTTTGCCTCCAGTATGAAAAATAATATGGTAGAGTCAAAAGTGACCTGAGATATCATACAGTCCAAACCTGATATTATATGACTGAGGGAACTGATAGCAGCAGCTGTCGTTTATTGAACACTTACTATGTGCAAGGCATTGTGGTAAGCACTTTAGAGGAAATATTTGATTTAATCTCTGTTGCTCAAAGAATTGAAGAGGATTTAAAGTAATTAACTATATTATCGGCAAAGATGGGATCAGACTCTAGATCTCAAAAAGTAGTTGCATTCTTATATCACCTCACAGCTTCTTCCCAGAGATAGATGGATCCTAACCCATTATATGTGCCCCTTAAAATGGATTGCAAGTACATACATTATAAGTCAGTTTTACAAAATACTTGCCATCTATTTACTTGTTCATTTTCTAGTGAAAGAAGAAAGATATAGGATTCTGTAAAATGTCATACTTTGACCTTATTCACAGTCCAACTGCAAAGTATATTGCATTAAAATAAAATGACCAGAAAACTCCAGCTGTAAAGTTTCACGTGAAGAGCACCAAGGATATTGGAATCCGTTTCTTTCTCAATGATTTATGCTTAATTTTGTAATGAAGTATTTACATCATGATCTCAAGCAGTAATTTAATTGTACATTCAGTACCGTGTGGGATTCCGGAGCAGGCAATGTGCTTGCTCATTATCTCTAGTGATCTGTTTGTGTGTGGGCTGTGTACCTAGGCTTCATCCAGTCATTTGTCCAGCATCCTTGTATTTTCTATTTTCTACAAACCTTGTCACTTAGTTAAGTTGGCATGAATGTGTAAGATCAAAAAGCTACGTCATTCCTTTATATTCTCTTGTGGCAGACTCCAGACATGGAGATAAAGTAATTCTGTCTAGCTCCTCCTCGCTTTCAGAAAATATGCCATATAAAAGGATTTTTGGGGAAGGAGAATGTATAATATTTTTTAAAGATAACTTTTTTTGAAAAAAAAAAAGAATATGGGGATAAATCTCATTCAAAAATAAACCCCTTATACAAATACACATAGATGACTTATTTTCATTTGACAAATTTTTAAAATAAAAATATAAATCTGGTTTATATGTTGGAATTGCTGATTAATAGATAGTCATTTTAGAAATGGTTATATTATTATAGCTGAATAGTGTCCTCTGTTATTTCAACAAGAAAGAAGAGATATATTCTCTACCGTGTATTCACTCTATATATTGTCTGAACCAAAATTTTATTAAATTATGAACAGCTTTAGCGCTCATATCTGCTGTTGTTTTCCTCTACCTATTTCCTCATTTTTTTCTGTAAATATTCTATGAATTTAAGGTGCTTGACTGAGTTTAAGAGCATCTAACCACTTGCCCACAATGCAACCATGTATACTATTGTGAAGGTTCTGGTCAGAGTTGCATTTTCTAATAGTCATTGAAGCAAACTATGAAATAAGAATCATCTAATGCAATTAATGTCATTAATATTACTAAACCTACACAGAGAAGTATCGCTGAAACCGAAATGAATATAACAAATATTTGTTGTGTTTTTCTTGGTGATTTATAATTGATACAATTTGAAAAGGAGGAAGTTCAGCTTTCTCAGTTTTCTGTTTAATGCTCCAGGGCATTTCATTGAGACGGTAATTTCTACTGTCTGTTTTTCTTCTGAAACCATATTTTTCTATGTTGAATTATGATGTCCCCAAGATCCCTGAAGAATGTAAGACAGGTGCACAAGGAAGGTGACCTCCTTGTACCTTCCTGCTTTCTGTTTCATCGCCATCACTGCCTTTTCATTGGGATCAAAATAATGAAACGAAAATGGCTTGTTCATTCTGAGGATAGTTTCTGTTTGTTTTTGTTGCTGTTGTTTGTTTGGATTTTGTTTTTACTTTAATGTCATGTATATTTTTCCCTATTTAAATAGAGTTGGTTTTTAAAAGCAGTTTCATGTTCACAGCAAAATTGAGTAGAAAGTGCAGGGTACCCTCTCTTCCCTGACTCTCCACACAGTGTCTCCTATTATCAACATCCCGCACAAGAGTTGACCATTTGTTAAAATTGATGAACCTACATTGCCAACTGTCAGCCAAAGCCCATAGTTTACATTAAGGTTCACTCTTGGTATTGTACATTCTGTGAGTTTTAACAAATGTGTAACGACATATCCACCATTATAGTGTTATATGGAATATTTTCACTGCCCTAAAAATCCTCTGTGGTTCATCTATTCATCCATTCTTCAGTCTCAACCCCTGGCAGTTACTTATCTTTTTACTGTATCCATAGTTTTGCCTTTTCCAGAATATCATATAATTGAAAACATACTGTATGTCTACTCATGGCTTAACAGTTCATTTCTTTTGACATTGAATAATATTTAATTTTCTGGATGCATCATAGTTTTGTTATTCATTCACCTACTGAAGAACATCTGGATTGCTGCCAAATTCTGGCCATTATGAATAAAGCTATGATAAACATCTGTGTACAGTTTCTTTGTTTGTTTGTTTGTTTGGTTTTTTTTTGTAAACATATGCTCCTTGGTAAATGCCAAAGAACATGTTAAAAGGAGCATGTTTTCTGGATCATATGGTCAGAGTATGTTTAGTTTTATAAAAAAATGGGGCCAAAGTAGCTATGCCACTTAGCATTCCCATCAGCAAATAATGAGAGTTTCTGTTGTTTCATATTCTTATCAGCATTTGTTGTCAGTGTTCTGGGTTTGGGTCATTCTAATACATTTGTAGTAGTATCTAACTGTTTTAGTTTGTATTTCTCTAATGACAGATGACATGACGCATCTTTTCAGATGCTTGTTTACCATCTGTATAACTTCTTTGGTGAGGTGTCTGTTCAGATGGCTTCAGTTTTTTCTTTCCTGTTCCCAGTGTTATCACCCTAGTTCAGTCCCTAAGCTTTTTCCATCTGGACACTATGATCACATAAACATAATATTGTTTCTTTTTCATAATTATTATTAAAAATTATTAGTATGGAAAATGGATTAAAGGGAAGAAAATAAAATTCACCCACAATCTCAACTATTATCCCATGTATCTCAGATTTTACCAGCTCATCACTACTAGTTATGTCACAGTGCTTTGTATATCAAATTATTATAGCTCAGGCCTCATTGTCCCATTTTTTGATATTAACTACCATCTCACTGTCTTCCAGATATTTCTTCATGAAGTTGTCTGATATGGCTTGGCTGTGCTCCCACCCAAATCTCATCTTGAATTGTATCTCCCACAATTCCTCTGTGTTGTGGGAGGGGCCAACAGGAGATAATTGAATCATGTGGGCGATTTCCTCCATACTGTTCTCTTGGTGATTTTATAAGGAGTTCCCCTTTCATTTGTTTCATCCTCTCTTGTCTGCTGCCCTATAAAACGTGCCTTTTGCCTTCCGCCATGATGGTGAGGCCTCCCTAGCCATGTGGAACTGTGAGTCCATTAAACTGCTTTCCTTTGTAAATTACCCAATCTTGAATATTTCTGAATCAGCAGCATGAAAACAGACTAATACACTGCCACCTTGCAGAGAGGTCTTCCATTCCCTTCTGATGCTGCTCTTGACTCCGGGCCTGTGTGAAGGAATTTTGCTGTCACCTGTGCTGTTTTTGGCAATGCCTTATTCCCCACTCCATATCCAAAGCATGGACACAAAAACTGAGACCAAATATTGTACATTTAAAGGGGCTTCCCTAGAGTTTATGGAATAATGTAAGGGAAATGGAATTCAAATGATAACTGAGAGCTACTCTACTCCCTTCTATAAGCTAACTCCTTGAAAAGAGTCTCAGCTCTATCACTCCCACATTTCCTCTCTTCCTCGCCATTAGAGCCACTTACTACCCCTCTACAACCCAGAAAATGACCTATAATAGTGTTAAAGCACAGTAAGCTTTTATTTTGTTTTATGTGTCATGGGAGAGGGTGAATTTTTTGTTTTTGTTTAAAGAAGGACCCTAATGGTGTGATATTAATCATATTTCTCTTCTAATGAGTCTATAATCCTATTTCTAGTGCTTTATCCAAGATACAGACTATCTAAACATTTTCTAAACAATCAGATATAAAATAGTATTGACACTCTCTCTAGAAGTTCATCTTAAATTTTCATCCAAGGACAGATTTCGTGTTTATTCCTCTCTATAATTTAATTGTTAACAAGACACCATGGAAGTAAAACCAAATGAACCAGGCTTTTTGTACTCAATTGATCTCCCTATAAAGATTCTTGTATTTTCTAGTGCATTCGAAATTAGACCCTGTACTCAAACTTTAGAGTTATGGAAAATCAATTATTAATTAAAAGATACATGCAGAAAAACAGAAATCTAATTTTTTAGGTAAATTTTTTCTTCCAAAAATACAACTTGATAATTACCTAAATAGTACTACTTGAACTACATAATTTACCTATGTGGCCAATGAGAGGATTCAAAATCAATATAAACCACGAGTGCTTGGTTATTGAAAGGGAGAACAATTACTGTTTCTTTTTCCTGTTCAGAAGAAAATAAAAGGTTCCATTCTGTCCGATCAAACACATGAGTCACATAGGTAATGATACACTGAAGAAGTTTAAAAAAAACACAATTTAAAGAAGATTCCTAAAAGTGCTCTCTGAAGTTAAATAAATGCCTATTTAGGAACTAAAACATCAAGATTAAATAGCAGCAAACTCTTTTATCTTAGTAGCAAACCAGTCTTCATTGTTTGTTGCTTTCAGCGTTGTTTGTTTTTAACAAGTTGGTGTGTATATGTGCAAATGATCCTAGTGACCCAGTGAATTAACAAGTGGCAACTCCATGCATAAAAGAAAGGTCCCCCCAAAAGACAGTATATTACATATACAAAGGGCAAGGCTGTGTTGTTCACCAGTCTCAGGTCTTTCTTTCCCTTCCCTCCTTGAAGAAGCATAACAAAATTGTCCACAATGCAGTATCTTCGTGATGACTATATATTCAATTACTTCTGAAAAGCCTTTGTGTAAGCGGAAGTCTAATCATTTCATGAGTTTAGAGATTCACTAAGCAAAAATAAATTCAGTGAAAGCATGATGTGTTAAGAAAAAGGAAGCCAATGTAGCAAAATAATGCAAGAAGGAAAGGGAGTAAGGAGAAAACAAAAAGAGGAGTAAAGATCAAGTGGATCTAACACTGCCACTTCCTTTAAAAACATGTCCTTCAAAAGTACAAATGAATCTTCTTTAAAAAGAAAACAAGTAAGATCTTTCTGCAAATGTTGAGTCATATTATAGATAGGACTCCAACTGAGAACACATTTATACAGTTTAAGTGTATGTAATGCCCTCATCTGCTAAAGGTGCTTTCAATTTTAAAACCCCTTCTGTCCCCTGGTGATACTGAGGCTATCCTATACATTATTCAAAGCTTAGTAGGGGGATATTAATCACATTCTCTGCAATGTTTTGAATTAATGAGAAAATAAAATAAACTCTTTATGGAAAGAGTTTTTTCACCCAAGGACAGATTTTGTTTTTACTCCTCTCTATAATTCAATTGTTAACAAGACATCATTGAACTGAAACCAAATGAACCAGGTATTTTATACTCAACTGATTTCCTTATGAAGCTTCTTATGTTTTTATAGTTCATTAAAAATTATAAATTGTATTCAAACTTTAGAGTTATTGAAAAATCAATCATTAATTAAAAGAGCTGTGCTGAAAAAGTTCATACCCCCTGAAGGTTTAAGTAAAACAATGATACAGCCATTAATATAGTGACTACAAAATAAACAAATATGGGTGGACCCTGAAGGTTGGAACCTATTCTGACTCCCCAAATGCATGTCTGTGGCTTTCGTGACTGAAGACAAGGTAATGGCACAGTCTTAAGCCTCAGAGGACCGGTGTAGGGCCCCCTTGAGAGTGGAATTCAGATCCCAGATCTCATCACTGGACAGGTTTAGGTGCATAAGAAGGAGAAAATGCCTGTCTTAATAACGGAGAAAATGTTTTCAGCCTACTGTGCTGAAGGAAATTGAGGGCAGTGAATTCTGGAGTGTTCGTAAAGAAATTCCACACCTTAAAAATAACCGAGAACAATGAAAATGACATTTTATCTTAATATCTCTATTTCCAGCAAAGGCTTTTGATTATACGAAATCAATAAATGTGTATTAATAGAATATGTGTGCTATTGTTATCCATGGATATGAAGCTGTGTTATAATTACCCATTTAGGCACAGTTAATTCATGTGTTTTGCCATTGACTTGACATTTTTTTTACTGCGTTATCTTGCATCTCCTCCTCCAAACTTCATCTCGTTTCCCCCTTTCTTCTTCTTATTTTTGATACCTCAATTAATCATGTAATTTAATCACCTAGATCCAAAATCTGTTATCAGTAGTTTATATTAGCTGAATAATTGACAGATTTTACTTTGGCAATAAATCTGTATGTATGGAGAGACTGAATAAACAAATGGACAATGACCAACCCAACATGAAAACAGAACTCTGACCAACAACCTCTGGAACAACCACTTTGGGAAATTAAACCACAACCTCTGCAGCATGTGGCTCAGAATAGTCAGGACTTGATCAAAAACTTCCAGCTTCCCTAATTTTTTTGCCCCAGCCTTCTGCTTCCAATTTAGTATCAGCTAGAGCAAGCCAAAAATGCTCCCAAAACAATCTCAGAGGATGCTCCACTCCTCTTAGCCTGCCTCTAGTTTCCCCATGCCACCAACCTCCACTATGAGCATATCTGAAGCCTTCCTTTAAAAACAAACAAAAACTCTAACATTTTCACACTTTCCTACCCGCCTGTAAATCTCTCCCAAATGCAACTGATGGTGGCTGACTTTCTTCTTATTCCAAGCGTTGCATAAATCGCCTCAGCTTGCCCTCATTTAGGTGGTCTTCATTTATTTATACAATATTACTTGTATCTCTATTTATACTGCAAACTTCTTATTTCTTATTTATAAAATAATGTTTTGCTTCTCTTTAAAAAAATAAGTCAAGTATGGACGAACAGTGAAGAGATACTTAATCAGATTCTTGACAGATGCTTCAGCCAGGTGATACTGTAACTCTAATTTCTACGGACAATTTACCAGGACTGACTGACACAGATCTTTTCAAACTTATGATGGTGTTTGACAGCTGTCAGAGTTCAGTTTACTAAAAGGGCACTTTGCTAAATAGCTGCTCTTGATCTCCTGTCTATCTATCTATCATAAATAAAAGACATTTTCTTTTCCTGTTCCTCCCTCTGCTCCAAGACTTCAAAACGTACACCAATTTCTTTTAACAATTATTTTATCTCATAATTAAGATGATATGTGAATTTTCACTTCCTTTATATAACATTTTAGGTATAGCCATAAGCGAAGAAATTGAAGCTTAGGGAATGTAAGTGATTTAATCAATAGCTAGATTTGGTAAGTACCAGATGCTTGCTCTGATTTTAAAGGCCATTTTCTTTCCTCTGTCTCACACTACTACTCATATAGCTATCCCTTCTTTTTTGTCTCTCATTTATATGTAATTATTGTTTCCTAGTGCCCACTCATTGAAGGATACAGATTGAAGATGCTCAATATAGGTTTGATGGATGACTAAAAGAAGTATCTGTGCCTTATTTCGTTCTTAGATTTAAAACACTTTAAGGACAGAAACCATCTTCTTACTTTATAAAACCCTGAAACAATTCAGAGTCTATGCCCTGACTTTCTAATGTGATTTTCATTCTAGCAGTTTAACACAATGAAAGTCAAGATGTGGTGTTCATCATAAAGCACATATAAAAGTACACATTTCCAAAAACTACATTTCAACAGTACATCTCAGTAAGATACAGTAAGTCTTCACTTAATGTTATTGATAGGTTCTTGGAAACTGTGATTTTAAGTAAGTCAATGTGTAACAGGTCCTCAAATAACATCCTTAGTTGATGAGAAAAAATTTGGATTCATTATATGTGTGTTGCTTAAAGTCATAATTTCCATGTATTTATCGATGATTTTAAATGAGGATTTACTATGCCTTGGTGATAGTGAAGTAATAGGGTAATTGCCTATATGTATTTTCATTTATTCTTATTTTAGAATGAATTAGAAAAATTTAGACATTATTACGTCATTGATTATTATCAGGAATCTCTATTAAAAAGGCTTCTTGAGGCAGTACAGCCTCAACGTAAACTAGAAATATGAGAGAATGCTCTTCCTTGAGAAATTTAGAAAAGGGAAAACACACATCGCTTATTTAAAAGGCACAATATTTTAAATGGATGATACTTTAAAATGAAGGAGATAAGAGGGCATGTACAAGGAAAAAATGGAAAGGTAAACAAGCTCTAGAAAAAATTATGACTGTGTTGGTAGCTTTTTGCCCACTGAGGATTTTGAAATAAAATTAAAATTGCAGAGTTGGTTATATATTAAAGCACACAGAAGACCTGTACTTATTTACTTGCTCAAAATATGTAATGACCACCCACAGCTTTGTTAAATGTCAGGCGAAGTTGGTCCATAGATTGCTGTCATCAATACAAAGGCCTAGATTTAATAACACTTTCCTTCTGCCCTGAGGACTCAGTAAAACTGACAGGCATTTTACAAATAATTAGTTGTATGTTTGTCTCTAGTTCTAATGCAGGAGAAAATGTACATAATAATATCAGCATTCTTGGTATCAGTTGGTCTAGAATCTTTCTTAAGAAAAGAGTGTGCATACAATGACAATGCCAAACATTTCTAATAAGAGAATAAACTAGAAAACTCTTTATTTTAATCAATTCATTGTGCCTTAGATAACGTGTGGAAGTGTTGTTGATAGTTTAAAATTATAATAAGCTTGATTTTCTATAGATTATTATCCCATTACACATATATAACCACCTTGTTTCATTTTATCCTCCCCCAAATTCTATGAAATATACACAAAAGATTATTTTATTTTAATAAATCATTGAAGTTAGGCTAAGAGAAATTCAGTGTCTGGTCCAAGGTTACATAGCCAGTCAGTGACAGTCAGATTGGACCTTTTGGTTCTCCAAGGATCTTGCCCCTACAGCCTAGTGAGTTAGATGTGGCCACTCTAAAATATTTGGTTCAGCATTAATTTAAGCCTCATGTCTTAATATCCAAAATCAGTGAAGGGATTTAAACATACGGCATCATTATCACTAATAATTGTAATTAATATAATTGTATTTATAATATACTATACTAATGTTTTGCAAACTTTTTTAAAGAAAAGAAACACTCACCTGAGTATTTATTTCAAACTAAAAACGCAAGTAGGTTTGCCAGGTTCAAACCAGACCTACTGAATGAAAATATTCAAAGGTGAGATTCAGTGACTTATACTCTACTAACAACCTCCCCGCAAGAGATTCTTACCTCTAGGACAACAAGGGGATCAAAAGTTAAGATCAATTACAAAATAGTCCAGTAGCTCAACTTAGTACATTTCTCAGTGTGGAATTATAAAATATGTGTTAAGATTATGTGATAGCAAGATATAATTTAAATAACAAAGTCAATAACTTTTACTCAATTGTAATCATGACCTGTTAGAGATACAAACATTTTGGGATTAGGATGGTGAAGAAAGACAAAAGTTTATAGAATGATAAAGTAAAATGTAGTTGTGATGCTTAAGAGGTAAAGTTGGAGTTTCATACTCATCTTAAAGTACTTTTAAGTATTGTCCAGGGGAAGAGAGATAGAATTGTGCTCTTTAACTAATGATGGGCACATATTATATGTTCATTAGATGTTAGAGGAATGAACAAATGGCTGATTGAATTAATAGAACCAGTGAGTAGAAGGAAAATCTAATTTACAGAGAAATAAATTCTACCTTAAAGTAAAGATTAATAATTATATCTTGGCCAGAGCTGTTCACAGAGGTTTGAGCATCAGCAAACTGGTTTGACTGGATTGAAAAATCAAACAGTTAATTTTTTTAAAGATCATTGAAAAAAAGTGATGGTTCTTACCAAATTTATACATCTTGCAACTAGTCTTCAAACAAAAGCTGGCCTTCAAACTAGTATTCTTACTTCTCGTAAAAAGGTGAACCTAATTTTTAATATACAGATGCAATTTCAGGCTGCATATGATTCTGGACAAGAAAATGGCAAATATTTTACAATTAGCTATATATTTCCAAAAGTTTTTATTATGCAGAAAACAATATTCAAAATAATGCTAATGGTTATGGCTTATTGTGTGACTATTCTCATCTAGGAAGTATGCTGGGAGTTTCACGTATCTCTACTACCAATAAATAGCAAATCAGATTCTGGACAACCAAGAAATGTGGAGCTTAGAGAGTTTAGGTAGTTTGCCCACTACCACACATATATTAATTGGTGGTGCAGGGAATTAAAACTGTATCTGTCTTTATTTATTACATGTTTTTTTACTTATATGATTTTTTTCCCTGCAGAAAGTCTTCAACTATTACGACTCTTGGATTAACTTAGTATCATCACTCAGTATTATCTAATCAACATCCCCTAATAGGGAAATATTACACAATTTACAGGAGAATAATTCTCAGTAGTTTCATTTGAGTAAAATGATATCTGACTATAGTAAATATTGAGCAAGTACTTTATTAGGGAAACACTTTACTAAAATACTATTGTCATTCTTGGAAAATTCATACTGGCAGAAAGTCCTAAAATTCAATAGCGGACATTCTTTAAGAAGAGCTTTATTTAGAGTAAGAATATGAACTCACAATGGAATCCATGCAAGAAAGAATCAGTGAAGTACTAAGTCTGGTGTGATGGTGAGAGAGATTTGTACATAGCTAACACATTTTGTAACAGCAACACTTTATCTGATAATCTATAAAATTATCGAAATGGAAGAAAAGAAATTGTTAGTTATAAAACACAGAAAATCCTACAGAAGTCAGGGATCATTTAAGTATTTGCTTTTGCATGATGCAGGAAAGATTTATTCACATATGAGCACTTCCACCCTCCTCTACCTGGAATTAAAGAGAAATTTCCTTTGGCAAGTAAATTGCTCTATCTTATCCTCTACTCTCTTTGAAAAGTTTGAAACCCTGTGTTCCTCCTGAATTGCACTATCCCTCCCAAATATATCTATCCTGAATATTATTATTTTTTGCTTGCCATTTTACTTGGATTTCTGCTATCATCTTAATGTGTCCCCACCAAAATTTAGGTGTTGCCAATGTGATAGTATTGAGGCAGGGCCCGCAAGAGGTGATTAGGTCATGGAGGCTCATCCCACTTGAAGAGGATTAGGTGCTCTTATAAAAGGGCTTGACAGAGGGAGTTCTCTCCCACTTGCCCTTCTGCCTTTGGCCGTATGAGGACAAAGTGTTCCTCCCATTCAGATGATGCAACCCTCACCAGACTCTAAATGCCAGTGCCTTGATCTTGGACTTGCAGCCTCCAGAATATGAGAAATTCCTGTTCTTTATAAATGACCACTCTGTGGTGTTGTTATAGCAGCACAAATAAACTAAAATAACCTCATATGAATGGATCCCCAATAATTTTACTTTTTATGAAATTTCTATAAAATGCATAAAAACTTCCACATTCTTTCATGGCTTGCTTGTTTTTCTTAGCATATTATTTAGGACCCCTCCATATTAGTGTGCATTTCTGTAGTTCAATTGTTTTCATTGCTATATAGGGATTAATAATATATCACCAAATTGAAATACAATGCAAAGTTACCACCTGAAAGCATTCCCACCAAGAGCATATGGGAGTTGATTAGCCATTTACTCCTTTCTAAAACCTTTGAAATTAATTTTTCTGTATTTAATATGGTAGTTGTGAGATAATTTCTATCTTTTTAAAATTGCCTTTCCTTGATGGGATTGAAACTTTTTAAATAAGTTTATTCCTTCTCTTTAAAATGTCTTTCAATACCATTTGCCTATTATTCTATTTGGTTATGTGAATTTTCCTTATAAAATTTTAGGCTTTCTTTATCTAAAGTATACACCTTATTTATAGCTTTGTTGACAACGAATGTTTGAGTACACTCTCTAAGTTCTCAACCCTATTTTGCCATACCTTTAATGAATGGAATTTTTAGATTCCAATATAATTTCTCATCTGTTAGGTTTGTGGATTATATAGTTTGTGTCTCATTTAAGAAATCCTTTCATATGAGAAGGTGATAAGAATATTTTTCTGTGTTTCCTATTTCCTTACAAAATTTTGAAGATTCGTCTTTTACATGCAAGTCTTTAACCATTTGGATTTTCTTTTTGTGTATGATATAAATTTATGTCACAAATACCAGTTATTGAATGGCGTCCATATTTCCCCATTAATCTGAAATAATAATTTCTGCCTCATATAAGCAACATATATGTAATATATGTCTATATGTAATATATATGTGTTTACTTACCTTTATAGCTGTGCCACACTGCATTAATTGTAACTTTATAGTAAATCTGTGTAACAGGTAGAACAAGCTTATATCTTGCTCATTTTCAGTCATGTTACTGAAACATGGCTGAAACATGTTACTGAAACATGAAACTATACTATAGTTCAGTATAGTTACTCCTGGCCATTTGGTCTTCCTTATAAGCTCTGGAATCTGATTATTAAGTCTTATAATTAATATATATTGGAATTTTGATTGGAAAGCATTGTAATCTACAGATTATTGGAGAAACAGCCAATAATTTGAAGATATTGATGTAATGTTTTACAATCATGTTTGATAATTTTTTCATAAAGGTCTCTATACATTTTATTGTATGTTTTATTTCTAGTCCTTTTATTTTAGTTGCTATTATAAATTACAAAAATCACATTTATTTGCTATTATAAATTTGATTAATTAAAATTTTTGATGGTTGCTAGCATACAGAAATAAGGTTTACATTTATTTACTAATATATGATAAAATTCATAAGCTTCTTAAATATCTGAAGGAAAATTCTGCATATTTTGGGAAATTTTCTATATAGACGAACTGCTGAATCATACATTTAGAATGGGTGGGTTTTATAGCATATGAAATGCACCTTGATAAAACGGTTTAGCTTCTTTTTTATTTTTATTATATTTATTTTTTGTTATTATTATTACCTTTTTTTGGAGACAGGATCTTGTTTTGTCACCCAGGCTGGAGTGCAGTGGTGCCATCTCATGTCACTGCAACCTCTGCCTCCTGGACTCAAACGATTCTCCCATCTCAGCCTCTCAAATAGCTGGGACCACATGTGTGCCACCATGAACAGCTAATTTTTGTACTTTTCTTCTTTGCATAGAGACTAGCTATTACTATGTTGCCCAGGCTGACCTCGAACTCCTGGGCTCAGGCAATGTGCCCATCTCAGCCTCCCAAACTGTGCCTGGCCTAGCTATTTCTTTTATAAAAGGCAATATTACTGATTACGGGCCATGCATGAAACTAAGATTTGTGTACTAGGATTTGAGTTGCAAAGCAAAGGAGGGAAGGTAATAAATGCTAACCAAGCACATTATGAGGGTCAGGTCCTATACTAGGTTCCCAGAGCACATGAATATGATCAGCACCTATAAGATAGACTCTGCTATTCCTATTACACTGTGGCAAAAGCAAAGTTTCAAAAATGAAATTTCTCTCATAGTTTGCTGGTGGAGAAACTGACTTTTAATATATATATATGTGTTTGATTTATTCTCAGCATACAATGTTTCTTTGAGTGATTGTCAAGGAACAGTCTAGATCTTCAAGAAACTTATGACTTGAAGTTCAATTCTCAGTGTTATGAATCAAACATGTTTCAACAATGCACACAATATGCATATTTTACGACAAAGAACATCTGTATGCACATCATGCCTTTATGTTGACTGGCCACATCCATCAATGTGATTCTACCATCATCATACCAAATGAGGTGGAATGCAGTATACTTCACTTCTTAATGCATAGCGTTAATGTTCAATAACAAAGACAATATTTTGTTTATTTTTGGCTCTCCTTAGATGTATCTTAGAAACTATATTTCTCATATTAAAATTTGACAACCAGGGATTTGATTTGTGATCTCACTAAGTTATTAAGCATAAGTAACCAGTATAATCTAACTTTCACACTTCATTGTTCTCAGGGCTTTCCCCAAAAAAAGGCTGTATATAATTCTAATATTTTTTTCTCTCACAAGAACTAAATTTGTGATTCTGATACTGCTATTAACTCACCTCAAATTGATAATAATTCTAAGAGCACTAAATGAACATGCTCCAATTAAAAGAATACAATTTTAAAAAAGGGAAGGAAACAGCCTGTTCCACATTCTTACTCTATTTTATCAGTGTGTCTGGTGGGGGCGGGGGAAGTCATTCTGTTTTTTTGCCATTTTACCTCAATGTGCTAGAAGTACTGCTTCATAGTTCAAAGCTTTGGTTTTTTACTTCACACTTCACTGAGTGTGCTGCAGACTTCATAGAAAATAAGAGAATTGGTCTATCTGAGACTGTTGGAGATGAAAACTTCCTCAAGCACATATTAGATATCAGGCACAAACGCCATCAAGACCATGCATATTTTTATATTTGTAATATCATACCAGGATTAAAATAGAAATTATACATGTTACTGTTAGGCAGCTCCAGATCAGAAACATTAACTGCATATATTATTCTCCTCCACTGACTCAACAAGCTGTGTAATACTGTTCCCTAATTTTTCCAAGTATTTTGCATTGCTAAATGCATTATATAAAATAATGACAGGAACCCTCATGTCATTTTAAACCATTCTTCTATTGAGCACTCCCACTCATGAATCAGTGTTCTCATCTCTTTTAAAGGAAAATGTAAATTCTCTCCAGTTCCTGAATTTATTGTGCATCAGTCTATCTCTGAATAATCATAAATAAATCTCATTCTCCCTCCTGTTTATATCATATACTACTGTCATACTATGAACAACACTGTATGGTAAATATGTGGATGATGCGCTCATACGTTCTAGTTCAGAAAAGTCGATATTTTGAGTCCCTCAGCTCTAAGTTTGAAAGCCCAGATCTGCCACTTAGAATTATGAAACCTGGGCCAATATTTAACCTCTGTGTGTCAATTTCTGTTCCCATCTCCACAGTAGGGAAATACCTATCACAAAGATTATTTCAAGTATGGGGTAAGATGAAGCATGAAACCTGGTATATAGTAACAGTTCAATAAGTTATAGTTATCTTAGTCATTAATAACACCCTTCTGGGTTAGTAGATTTTTTTTGTGTGCTGACTAGAGTACAAACACCAGTTAACTATTAAGATATTACCATATATTCATTTATAAAATAGATGGTCAAAGCATGGCACCAGGCCTGCCATACTCCAGCATTATCCTTCTGTCAGATATAATTGGTCAGGAACTTCCTCCCTCACTGAGCTGAGATGTGCTTTCCAGCTCCTTTTCAATACTACAACTCAAACAAACTCTTCCAAGTTATTTTGGGTTTGGTTGGTCTTTGAATTTAGAATCTGAGATTAATTTTACTGAGAAGCAGCAAAAACTAGATTTCAGAATATAGGACATTATTGAGGAAGTATTAATCTATTTGGGCAACAGCAGAAGAGCAGAAATGAGCAGCAAAAGATTTGCATGACAAGGTCATATATTGGGGAAGCAACATTTAAATAAAATGTGAAGGTTCCTACAATGACCTGATTGAACCCCTTACAACTTAGAAATGCCAAATCATGTGCTATTTAAAATGAAATTAAGTCAATAAAGATTCTCCTTGAACAGAGTGAAAAGGCAGCCCATGGAACGGGATAAAATACTCTTTTTTTGTTGTGTCTCTGCCAGACTTTGGTGTCAGGATGATGTTGGCCTCATAAAATGAGTTAGGGAGGATTCCCTCTTTTTCTATTGATTGGAATAGTTTCAGAAGGAATGGTACCAGCTCCTCCTTGTACCTCTGGAAGAATTCGGCTGTGAATCCATCTGGTCCTGGACTTTTTTTGGTTTGTAGGCTATTAATTATTGCCTCAATTTCAGAGCCCGTTATTGGTCTATTCAGGGATTCAACTTCTTCCTGGTTTAGTCTTGGAAGAGTGGATGTGTCCAGGAATTGATCCATTTCTTCTAGGTTTTCTAGTTTATTTGTGTAGAGGTGTTTATAGTATTCTCTGATGGTAGTTTGTGTTTCTGTGGGGTCGGTGGTGATATCCCCTTTATCATTTTTTATTGCATCTATTTGATTCTTCTCTCTTTTCTTCTTTATTAGTCTTGGACACAGGAAGGAGAACATCACACACCGGGGCCTGTTGTGGAGTGGAGGAGAACATCACACACCGGGGCCTGTTGTGGAGTGGAGGAAGTGGGGAGGGATGGCATTAGGAGATATACCTAATGTAAACGACGAGTTAATGGGTGCAGCACACCAACATGGCACATGTATACATATGTAACAAACCTGCACATTGTGCACATGTACCCTAGAATGTAAAGTATAATAAAAAAAAGAATGGGAGAAAATATTTGCAAATCATATATCTGATAAGGGATTAATATCCAGAACATAAAAGGAACTTCTACAACTCAATGATAATAAAACAAATAACACAATTGAAAATGGGCAAAGGACTTTAACTGAAAATTATCCAAAGAAGAATACAAATGGCCAGCAAGGATATGAAAATATGTTCTACATCACTAATCATAAGATAAATGCAAATCAAAACTGCAAGGAGATGTCACCTCATAACCACTAGGACGGCCAATATCAAAAGAATAAAAAATAATATGTTGGCACAAATGTGGAGAAACTGGCACCAATGTGCACTGTTGGTGAGAATGTAAAATAGTGCAGCCAATGTGGCAAACAATATGGAGGTTTCTCAAAGTATTAAAAATAGAACTCCCACATGACCCAGCAATCCCACATCTGGGTATATATCCAAAATAATTTAAAGGAGAATTTAAAGAGATATTTGTATACTCGTGTTTTTTACTGCATTATTTACAATAATTAAGAAGTGGAAGCAACCCAAATGTCCATTGACAGTGGAATGGATAAATGGTATAGCCCTAAAAAAGAAGGAAATACTGTCACGTGCTACTACATGTGTATATTTGGAGGATATTATGCTAAGCAAAATAAGTCAGTCACTAAAGGACATTTACTACATGATTCCATTCATGAAATATCTAAAGTAGTTCAAATCATAAAATATAAAGGTGGTTGCCAGGGGCTAGGGCTGGCGGAAAGAGGAATTAACATTTAACAAGTATGGAGTGTACAGTTTCAGTTTTGCAAGATGAAAATGTTCTAGTGCTCTGTTGCACAACAATATTAATACATTTAACACTACTGAGTTGTCCATTTACAAATGGCTGTGATGGTAAATTTAACGTTACGCATTTTTACCACAATGAGAAATTTGTTTTCTTATTAGTTCTACTAGAACTAAATAGTGTTCTTAGCAATTTTTTAACAAGCGTAAAAAATATAATTCCTGTCCTCCTAATTACATGTATCTTCTTTTCTCAAGACAAAGGATTGTAAAAGACACAAAAAATCTCTCTCCTCCTTTTGAAATCCCAGGGAATTTGTCCTAGTGGTCTGATATGTTTCTTGACTATTTCCAAAAGGGATGATCTGTCTGTATTCTCATAGTGAGGCAGTACTACACCTTCAACTACAGGACTTTTGTTTGTTCGTTTGTTTAAGAAGAAAGTAGGAACATACCTTGCAGCTTTTTACCCAAGGTTAGAAAGGTTATATAGTTATATCAAGTTATATAGCTAAAGATTATATAGCTGATGTGGTTTGACTGTGTCCTCACCCAAATCCCATCTTGAATTGTAGCTCCCATAATCCCCACATGTCATGAGAGGGACCTGGTGGGAGGTAATTGAATCATGGAGGTCCTTTTTTCCCGTGCTGTTCTTATGACAGTGAATAAGTCTCATGAGATCTGATGGTTTTATAAAGGGTAGTTCCCCTGCCTCATGCTCTCTTGCCTGCCATCATGTAAGATGTGTCTTTGCTACTCCTTTGCCTTCCACTATGATTATGAGGCCTCCCCAGCCATGTGGAATCATGAATCCATTAAGTCTCTTTCTATATATAAATTGCCCAGTCTCAGGTATGTCTTTAGCAGTGTGAGAACAGGCTAACATAGTAGTTAAAGGTTATATTAGATTATATCAGTTTTGCCATTCTGCAATTCAGGTGTTAATTTAGTTTATTACCATCTGATGAAGAAAAATATAAGAAAATGACCTTTTTCTGTTATAGGGCCAACACTGGTAAATGATTGAATGTGGATGAGAAAGAACAGAAGTGAATCTATAACACCTCAAAGATCAGCATATGATGAGTTACATAGGTGACACAATGTAATTGAGTCTGACAAGTCCAAAGGGACTTCCACTACCATTACAGCAAATTGGGGGCTAGTGAGCCTTATTAAAGTCCTCAGGGCCTCTTAGATAAAACAGAATTTCAGGATAAGAGCTACCTCAGGCATGAAGACAGGAGAGAAGCATATAAATAGGTATTGGTAATGTAATTGTAAGTACAGTGGGGAATTCATGTGTGTTCATTTTGTTATTCTTCGTAACAAATATCTATGTGTTTGTGAGATATTACATGTGTATTTTCAAGAGTCTTCCTCTAACATTTACTTAAAAGTTAAACAACATGTTTCCCTAATTCCCTTTAACAGTCATTTTCTCAGAGGCAAAGGACCTGAGGCTTTCTTTTCTAATATTTTTCTTACCTAAAAGATGTAGAATATTGCATTTATTAGGAAAATCCTGTCCAAATGCCCATTATTTTTCCCTAGTTAACAGATTATACACCAAATACAATTTTATTGCTGAATTTTTCCTAATATATCCTTCCCTTCTGTTATTCACAATACTAGCAAGGCTTTCATTATCTCTTGTCAAGATTACTAAAATAGTTTCTTAACTGCTCTTTTGCCATACTTATTTCTTTAAAACCTATCCTTTCTACAGCCAAAGAAAGACTTATCTACACAAAATTTAGCTATGGCACTTTGAATTGCATTTTCACTTTCTGTGTTGTAGGTTAAAAATTTTTTAATTTCTGGAATTGAATTTTACAAGCGTCCTTATTCGGCAATTTCAGGAGCTGAAGATAGTTAGCAAACTTCCTAGTAAATAGTAAAAGTTTTGTACATATGAGTATATCTTGTATCTTCTACGAAGTATACATTTGAAGACATTAATTGAATGTCTTCTACATAGAAAAATACATGTAGTATAAAAATATATTTTTACTGTTTGCATCAGCAATTTAGAAGGTATCTTAAGCTAAGAATGCCACGAAACAAAATGTTGGAGAACTATAAAAAAATCACATTTTGGAAAAAGAATGATTTGTATAATAAAAACTAATGTCCTGGTACCAGCAAAGGATCAATATGAAGTAGATTATGGAGATTATTTTGATAAATAAAAGATGGAGAAGTAATGAGAAAAATGTAAGGGAAACATTAGTAAAGATTTGGAATTAAATTACTGGCTGTTCAAAACTGCTTTCAATAGGAGAACATTAAAGTGCCTTTTTTATGTTTAATAATATTAGTCTAATACCCTGTGGAATATCAAATATGCCATTTAATTAATCAAAATATAATAAGACAAGAACAAAATTTGATGGATTCAGTGGATGGAGTGTCTTGATGAGGCTGAGAAAGAATGGGGCTAACAATTTTATGACATATGGATTTCCTGGCACTAGAACTAGGCCTGCAATTTTCACATAATATCCTCAAAATGTTAAACAATCCCTTTGTCCATTCTGCCCAGCTCCAACAAAACTCATATTTGCATGACATTGGAAAGCCAGAAAATTCTAAGAAGGTCAAAGGAAATGTAAAGTTAACAATACATAGGAAGGGCATTCAGCAAGAAAGGTGGAATGATACTGCTTCATTTTAAACTCAATTGCTGTTGATACTGCTCCAGGCTTTAACTAAAAATGAAATAAATATATGAGCATCGCAAATGTAGTATTCAAAAAGAAAGAATCATCAATAGCTAAAAAATCAAGAAGGTTATAATTAATTTCTGTAATCTCAGGAGATGAAGAAGGGAATTATTTGGTCACCCAGATATTTTACTCTAAGCAGCAAGAAGAAAACAGGCAATATTTTTTACATTTTGTCTAGAAATCTCTTAAGCTAGATCAGGGGTTCCCAACCCCTGGTATGGGTCCCACTGCCTGTTAGAGACTGGGCTGCACAGCAGGAGGTGAGTGCTGGTTGAGCCAGCATTACTGCCTGAACTCTGTCTCTCAAGCTGCTATCATTGCTTAGGTGCCAGCAGTGATAGCAGTAAGCCTGATGGGTGCACAGGCTCTAAGGCTCTTCTGCAGTGGGTGTGGCATGGGCAATAGAATAGCACCAAACCAATCAAGATCAGCAGCGGCATTAGATTCTCATAGGAACATGAACCCTTTCGTGAGCTGCACATGAGAGGGATCTAGGTTGTACACTCCTTACAGAAATCTAATGCCTGATGATCTGAGGTGGAACAGTTTCATCCCCAAACCATCTCCCCACCCCCACTCTGTCTATAGAAAAATTGTTGTCCAGGAAACAATTGGTGCCAAAAAAGTTGAGGATGCTGAGCTAGATCACCCAGTTACTGTGAACAACAATGTTGCCAAAAGCTTATGCTGCTACATAGTATAGATTCCTTTTCCTTAAATTTCCAAAGATATTTACCTACTCTCCTTCAAGCTTTGGCTGGGATCCTTATTAAAAACAACAAGATCTTGTAATAGCACCTTCAAGGACAAGATGCCAATAGAGATCTGAAGGAAGTAACGGAGAGAACCATGCAGATATTTGGGTGAAGAGCATTCAATTAGGGGAAGCAGAATGCACAAATGTACTGAAGTAGGGGTGTTCAGCATGTTCAAGAAATAGCACAAAGGCCAGTATGGACACAGCTGAATGAACAAGGAAAAAATAGTAAGAGCAGAAGGTAAGAGTTGTAGCAAGTAGCCAGGCTATTTAGGGGCTTTCAGACTGTTGTAAAGACATTGGCTTCTCTCTGATTGAGATGGAGAATTATTGGATGTAATGACATGTGGTATAAATGATAAAATATTCATCACAGCTCCTCTATGGAGTATAACTGTATGGGTGAGAGGATAGATGGCCGTGGTGGTATAAAGGTGAAATAGGATGCCACTTAGGAAACTTACTATAGTCTAGATGAGAGATGATGGTGTCCTAAGATTGGTTCATGACAGTGAAATTACAGAGAAATTGTTGGATTTTGAGTGTATTCTAAAGGAAGAGCAATAGGGTTGGCTATTCCAAGGAATTGACGGTCTATCCAAATTTCAAAACATATCTTGATGAACTATTCAAACTTGCAGATAAACTTAACAATATTAACTTTGGAATACATGCTAGGCAATATAACATGAATAAAGACAGCAAACATTACAGATAAATTAATTTATCATAAATATTATTAGCTTGAGTATTATGTATGAGAAAAAGCCAAAAATACATTGGTGTTTGAAATGAGAGGGCAACAAAAACAACCGGAGAGGATCTTTTCTTAATCTACGAAGATTATTTTAAAATGTTCACATGTGTCCAGGCGTGGCAGCTTGGGTCTGTAATCCCAGCTACCTAGGAGACTGAGATGGGAGTATCATTTGAATCGAGGAGTTTGAGGCTGCAGTCAGCTATGTCATGCCATTGCACTCTAACCTTGTGATAGAGCAAGACCCCATATCTTTTTTAAAAAAATCACATTTTACCTCATAAATATACACAATAATAATCTGTCAATTAAAATTAAATAAAAATAATCTTCATATCAAATAAAGCAATATATGTTTGAAGAATTAATTCTTTACTCACCAGGCCCAGTGCTATCACTGCCAGCACCTGTATCAATTTTACAGTCAAACACTAGCTTGATGCTTCCAGAGACCATTCCAACAGAGTCCTGGAAGCCACTCCTTTATTTTTTTCATGAGCAACTACAGAAGGTCAGATACTCTTCTTGGTACTTGGGAAATGGAGTGAACAAAAGTAGCAAAAAACTTTTGCTTAAAAAAAAAGCCCCTCTTGGAGCTTTTCTTCCTGTGGATCTATACCGCATACTACTGTCTAGTTAATCACAAACCATAATTGGATAACTCTGAAGGCTTGAAATCATAAATATTTGATCGTGAGACCAAAGTTATGCATATGTAGAATATCAGATTTTAATCCTGATAAAAGGCTATTCTGTAGTATAGCTATAGTTTGAGGTTAGAGAATACATCAACAAAAGGTAAGTGCCCTTTTTAAATAATTCAACTTCAAAATCAGGTTGGAAAGCTGAGAGTTACATTGTACCTTTCTTTACTCATATTTATACAAACACATTGGTTCTCACTTATCACAAAATGTATAGAACTAAAGGAACGTTTGACAAAGAAACGAGATGACACATGATAAATGATGGAGTGGTAAAGCATGAGTGCATGGTGGCTACGTTTATCAGATAAAGAATGACTAAGTCACTGAAAATTGTGCATCAGTAGTCAATTTCCAATGGTTGTTAGTGCATAGATTGCCTTACTATTGACAACGATTTATAAATGTTTTTTTATCGGTGGATAAAGACAAACTAATTCTAGACCTTCTGTAGGGGACTAGAGGGGCAGGGCTTCAAGATGGCTGACTAGAGGCATCTGGTACCTCCCCAACAAAGAAGGGCCAAAATAGCAAGTAGATAATCACACTTTAATTAGATTGCCTAACAGAGAACACTAGAATTCAACTGAGAATTAACAGGAAATACCTAAGGCAAGGAAGGAGAGTGAAGTGAGGCAGCCTGTTGGTCTGGGACCACTGGGAGCCTGGAAAGGCTCCCTAATGCAGGGAAAGGGTAAGTGAATGACTCCCAGTGGTCCACATTCCCACTGCAAATCCTGCAATCCTAGCTGCAGGAGAGCCCCTCGACCCACAGGGGCCCTGGGACTATTATAGGGAGTTGCCTAGAGACAACACAATGGCATTGTTTCAGAGAGAAAGCTCACGCTGGGTCTCACACACTCCTGGATTTTGAGCAGTTCCAGCATGGCACCATTTTGAGAACACAGCCCCCACCAGACTGTACAATGGCACTGTTTCACAGAGGAAACTCACGCTGGGTGTCACACACTCCTGAATCTTAAGCAGTTCCAGCATAGCACCATTTTGAGAACACAGCCCCCACCAGAATGCATGCTACTCAGAGGCCCAAAGCCCCTGAATGTCCACATCCCTAGATCCCCATTGACATCCCTTGCCCACAGCTTGGTGCTGCTTCAGAGTGCTATCACAAACATGGGGCATTGGTAACAACGCCTCTTCCCCAGCATCAAGACCACCACACACCTACAAGCACCTTGAGGAAAGAGTACTCCACTTGCAGCAGCCACCTGGGGCAAAGGGCTTCCTCCCAAGCCACCTGTTTATAGCTGCTGCCACTGTAAGAAAACTGGTCCCCCCCAGCTGCAGGGCCACACCGCAGCCACTGCTGTCCTTACCTGAGCGTTCCTCCAGAAACCTTACTACTGCCTCTTTGAACCAGCACCCACACACAACCAGGGAGCCTGAGGCCAGATCCACCCAATCTGCCATTACCACCACAGCTGGCACTCACCCACACACACCACCTGTGGACCTAGGAACTTGCCTGTCCAGCCCATCACAGCCCTGCTAACATTAGGCAGAATGCCTTGAAGCCAGAGGGTTGTCCTACCACTGCTGTTTCTATTGCCCATGCCACACCTACTGCAGAAGAGCCTTAGAGCCTGTGCACCCACCAGGCTTACTGCTATCACTGCTGGCACCTGAGCAAGCTGCCCAGAGGTCCCCGAATTGGTCCACCTGGACCCACTAACAGGCATATACCACCCTGGAGGTGAAGGATAGGCATGCTCAGTCCACCACTACCATCATAGGGGCCCAAGAACTGGTGCAACTGGTGTCCCCATCTCCAGCAAAACATCACCACAGTGAGTACTAGCAACCCCACCTTAAGCCGCTGAAGAAATCACAGACACTAGTCATGCTGTTTACAGCCCAATAAATCACACAGAGAGTATACTACTGCACTCATCTAGAATCAAAGCCAAAGTGGCCTACCCAACTAACACTATAGATAACTCCTCAGAAAAAATTCCTCCCATATAAAAGCAAACCCAAGAAGTTGAAAGAAGTGACTGTTACATCAGATGCACAGATATCAACATAAAGACACAAGAAACGTGAAAAAGAAAGGAAATATGATCTCTACAAAGGAACACAATAATTCTCCAGCAAGATTCCAATAAAAGAGTTATGAAATCTTGTAAAAAATTCAAATAATGATATTAAAGAATGTCAGTGAGATACAAGAAAACTCAGATAAATAATGCAAAAACAAAACAAAACAAAACAAAACAGAAAAACATTTCAGGATATGAATGAGAAATTTACCAAAGAGATAGATATCATAAAAAAGAACTCAAAAGAAATTCTGGAATGAAGGAATTCATTGAATGAAATACAAAATGCATTTCATAACTTCGATAATAGACTAGATCAAGCAGAAAATGAAAGAATTTTAGAAGCTGAAGATAGGTCTTTAACATGGTCAGACAAAAATAATAATAATAATAATAAACAGTGAAAAAGAATGAGTAAAGCTTACATGACATAGGAGGCACCATAGATATTTAAATTTTTGGTGTCCTAGGATGTGAAGTGAAAATGAAAGAGATAGAAAATTGACTACAGAGCTATAGTAGTCAAGATAGTATGGTATCAAGAAACAATAGACAAATGGATCAATGAAACAGTATAGAAAGCCCAGAAAAAAAATACACATAAATATAATCAGCTGATTTTGACAAGTCTACAGAGGCAATGCAATGGAAGAGAGTCTTTTCCAGAAATTCTTCTTGAACAAATGAATATGCACACCCAAGAAAATGAATCTCTACACAGATCTCATGCCCTTCACAAAAATTAATTCAAAATAGATTATAGATTTAAATGTAAAATGCAAAACTATAATATTCATAGAAAATAGCAGGAGAAAATATAGATGACCTTGGGCATGACAATGATTTGTAAAATATAACACCAAAGGCATGATCCATCAAAGAAATAATCGAGAAGCTGACTTCATGGAAATTAGAAATGTCTGCTCTACAAAAGACACTGTCAAGAGTGTAAAAAGACAAGCCACAGATGGGGAGAAATATTTGTAAAATACATCTGAAAAATTATTGTTATCCAAAATACACAAAGAACTCTTAAAATTCAACAATAAAAAAACTAACAACCTGATTAAAAATAAGCTAAAGATCTGAACAGACACCTCACCAAAGAAGATATATACATGGCATATATGCATATTAATAGATGCTTCCCATCCTATGTCATCAGAGAACTGCAAATTAAAGACAATATGATGATACTGCACACCTATTAGAACACCCAAAATTCAGAACACTGGCAACACAAAATGCTGGCAAGAATGCAGAGTAACAGAAGCTCTCATTCATTGTTGCTGGGAATACAAAATAGTACAGCCACTTTGGAAGACAGTTTAACAATTTTTTATAAACTAACATGCTCTTACCATATAATCTGGCATTTGTGCTCATTGATATTTACCCAAATGAGTTAAAAACAAATGTTCACAAGTTTTAATAAACATAACAGCTTTATTCATAATTGCCAAACTTAGAAGCAATCAAGATGTTCCTCTGTAGGTGAGTAAATAATCTGTGGTACATCTAGACAGTGGCATACTATTCAGCATCAAAACTAAATGAGCTATCAAGCCATGAAAATATATGGAAGAGCTCAATGCATAGTACAAAATTAAAGAAGCCAATCTGAAAAGAATACAAACTGTATGATTCCAACACTATGACATTCTGGAAAAGGTGAAGTGATAGAGACAGTAAATAGATCAGTGGTGGCTAGGGAATATTCATCAGAGAAAGTTGAACAGGCAAGTTAAAATGTTACACATTGAGGGCTTTTTCTTTCAATAATATAATTAGTAGTTCATGATAAGGTTGTTTATAAAATTTAAAAACTGGAAATAAGCTAAATGTTCACAAATACAGAATTGATTAAGTATATTTTAGTCTAAAAGTTGTATTTGGAAGCAGCTGCATTAAAAGGTATAAAGGCAAAAAATGTGTGGACCCTGAAAGATTCTGACTAGGAAATCTCTCAGTTTGAGAGGTTTCAAAGATAAATGCAAAGTATAGTTCCTATCCTTTAATCATTTTCATACTGAATATCCAATTGAAGGGTGCTTTAAATCTGTCTTAAGGTAAAGTGGCATAGGAGATACTGCACATATGAAGAGGTCCTCAGTTTCTTTTAGGTGTGGTCCATATTCCTTGACCCTTGTCTGTAACATCAGTCTACTCTGCCTCTATTTATGCCTTACCTGCTGTATTAGAAGAGGCTCTCCTATTTAATCACTGAAGATTATTTCCTGGAACCTCCAGTCATCCTTCACCTATGAGTAGTTCTCTCATTTGTTCCTTTTGGATAGTCTTATGGTGTTTAGTCTTGGACTGGATTTCTTTTGCCCATGATGAACTATCATCCATGTTGTTAGAGTATTTATTAGATAATCATTAAGTTTGCAAGGGAACTTTTCACCTGGAGTTGTAAATATAATCTGAATATTATTGGAGGCAGTTCTGAGAATGGAGTAGAACTTGATAAAGTGTTTTTTAATGAGCAGCATCCTCCTATCGGGAAATATATCTTCATTATAAATCTTGTTCCAATGTCTAAAGTGGGCTCTATGTTTATTCCCTTTACAGAATCAGCACTAGTATTGCAGTATGTGCTTTAAGAATGGCTAGATGATAAATATATTTAAGGGAATGCATTGCTTATAGGTGAAAGATAATTTTTAAAATAGGAGATCAGAGTATTTTTTACTTCTCCTATTATAATACTTCAGTCATTAGCTGCTGAATTAACACTCAATGTTAGGAACAGAGTTATAATGGTATCTTGTAATAGTTGATTTTGAGTGTCAACTTGGCTGAATTAAGGGATACCCAGATAGCTGATAAAGCATTATTCTCAATCATTGTATTATTCTCATTGCTTCAGTAGGCACTGAGCATATCTCTCTTCTGTTGAAATGGAAACAAGATGGTTTGGCATATGATTAGAATTATTGGGCTGCCTCAGGTGTGTCTGTGAGAGTGCTTTTGGAGGAGACTAGTATGTGAGTTGTTGGACTGAGTGGGGAAGACTCTGTCTTCGCTCTTTTCTTGGTGGATGTGAGCCATGCAATTGGATGGGGACCTGGATGGAACAAAAAGAAGGAGAAAGGGCCAATTATTGCTCTGTCTTCCTCTCTCTCTTTCTCCTGCTTCTGGAGCTTGGATGCCCTTCTTTTGCCTTTGGACTTTGAAACTCCAGGTTCTCCTGCTGTTGGACTCACACCAGTGATTCCCTGGGTTCTCAGGACTTTGGCCCTGAACTGAGAGTTACACCAATGGCTTCTCTTATTCTGTGGTCTTCAAACTGGCTTTCCTGAGTCGCCAGCTTGCAGATAGCCTCTCACAGGACTTCTCAGCCTCCATATTGAGCAAGGTAATTTCCCTTATAAATGTTATCTACCTATCTCTTTCTATATATGGATTATATATATATATATATACACACACACACACACACACACACACACACATATATATATATATATATATATATATATATATATATATATATATATATATATATAAAAAATCTCCTATTGTTTGTGCCTCTCTGGAGAACACTGACTAAAGTAGACTTTTGTACAGAGAGTGGTTCTAGAGAAACTGAATTTTCAGGATGAGTTTCCTTAATTGTTTTCAGGTTCCTCGAATTGGTCATTTAATCTGATTGGATTTAAACATACTAAGAATTCTACTTCCACTAGTACAGACAGCACAGATAGTCTATGGCATGACTGTTTATAGAGATATGCAAAATAACTGCATTAGATACTCATAATTAACCACTTATAAGAGGCAAGAAACTTAGTAACCATATAGGATACTTCCAAACATTTTTGGACAACTAAGAAATATGATGTTGGTTGGTTGCTCCTATTGTCATTGGACAAAGTAATTAAAGAAGAGAATGATCTCAGGGATTCCAATTCCTGTCTCCAGATACTTATAAATAGCTAAAAGCTTCTAAGTACTTCCTGAAGGAGAATTTTCCCTCCTCTAGCCACAGGGCTGAAATTGCTGACAAAAGTCAAACACAAATCCTCATCATGCAATTGCCTGAATTACAATAAAAGTTGAATTTCCAGCCTTGCAAAATATCTGCTGCTGAAGTGAGAACATTGATTGGGAAATAATGGGATCCTGCAAATTGGGATGGAGATGTGTGGGTAGACTGTATTGAAGCTAAGGATGTTGGACTCCTACATTTGGATGAGTCTTTTTTGTCTCCCTCACCCCAGAGGCAGGGGCATCCCTACCCATAGTGATACCCTCATACTTCTACCTAAAGTGATTAACCCTGCACTGCCTGAGAAAATGTTAATGGTCTCCCCTGAGGCAATTGCGAAGCAAGACAATGATGATTTCCCTCAGGATCCACTCTCACCATTCTACTCAGTACCAATTTCTGTCTTAGTCCATTTTGTGCTGTTTTAACAGAATATCTGAAACTGGTAATGTATAAAGAATAGGAATTTATTTCTCATAGTTACGGAAGCTGGGATATCCAAGCTCAAGGCACCAGCAGGTTCCATGTCTGGTTAGGGTACAGTCTACATCCAAGATGGTACTGAGAATGCTGCAAACTCTGCAGGGGAGAAATGCTATATTCTCACACGGTAGAAGGTGGAAGGGCAACAAAGGGAGATGACTCCCTCAATCAAGCCTCTTTATAAGGCCACCTAATTCCATTCACAAAGAAGGAGACTTCATGACCTAATCACCTATTAAAGATCCCACCTCTTATCCATCAAGTTGGCAACACCTGCATTTTGGAGGCAACACATTCAAACCACAGCAAATCTTTTGAGTAGTATGATAGTGCCAGTGGAAGCTTCAGATTTATATTTACTTAATAATAATAATCCAATTAACACATTTGCCCAGCATCATCCTAGGTCCTTTCTCATATTCTGTAACTTAATCCAAACAAGCAGGCATGATCTAGTCCTATTATTCAAAAAGGGAAACAAACATGGAGAGATAAAATAGCTTGCTTGCAGGATGACAGACTCAGTGCATAGATTTAGGTTTTTATTCTTAGCTCTGAATTTTCTGTCATTCCACACAGATTCACTTATTATTCTGTGAGGAGGATTCATACCCTTAACCTTTAGTCTTAAACATCTGTGACAGTTATCACCAGAGATGACCTGTTAATCCTATTGTATTCTGTGTCATTATTTCCAGCATGCCATTTAATCTGAGGATTACGGGACAAAAATAAGCACCCAGATACATTTCACAATTAATGACTCAAAATTTTTAACATTCTTACATACTGAGCTTTATTTTTAAATGATGGATTTTTGTATCAGTTTCCTGGGGGTTTGAACAAAAGGTCAGAGAGGAGTTTGGTTTGCTCCAAATTGAGCTAGATTAAATTATATCTTGTCTTCTGCCATGCAGTGGCCTAGAATTATAAATAGTACTAATATGATTGCCCTTGTTCACTTTGATATACATATGACTACTAAAACCAACTTAAATTAATTAAACAAGTTTTAATTTGATTTTTAACCTTTTAAGCAGCCTAAAATAAGAGAGAAGATCTAATTTGGAAAACAGAGCTTCCCAAGATAGAAAATCAAATTTAACCCATATAACAAGTCGGATATTAACTTGACTGGAAACACATTTCTATGGACTAATTTATGCCCTAAAGAGAGATCAAAAATGTTAATCCTGCACCTTAGGGACTTGGAATTAGGAAACATTTGTTGATAGACCAAGGAACCTGGGTTCAGGCTCAATGGATAATTCTGCTCCAGGATGAGCCCTTATTTTCCATGGTAAGCCACTTTGCTTTGGTTTCTTTTTCTTTCATTCTTTATTATTTGTATGCCTTTTTCCTACACCTCATGTGGTAGGAATATTTTATTATAGGTATTGCTGGTGTTGGAATAGGACTTGACAAAGTGTTTAAATTACTCAGAAAGGAAATACATGCTCTATTAATAAAAGTGCTACCGATGACAGCAATAACAATAATAATGCCAGTATTTATTGAGTCTTTACTATGTCCAAGATCCTATTGTAAGTACTTTAAATCTGGTAATTTATTTAGTACTTTAACAGATAAGTTACTATTATCACCCCGATTATAACAATGAGGAAACTAAGGAACAGAGAGTTTTAGCATGTTCACCAAGGAACACCAGCTGGTTCATAGTGAAATGAAAATTTAAACCCAAGCTGTCTGGCTCAGGAAATGCTAGGAACACTCTACTGTTTATGTAAAATTATCTATGATTTATGGTCTGTTATCTATGATTTTCTAAGTCAGTATTGAGAGGGTTGCTAAAAACCTCCTTTGAAACCAGGAAGGATCATTTATATTTAACTTTTTTCCTAAACCTAATTAGCAGCAGAGGAACTGCCTTCTTTTCTTATTTTATCTGCTATTATCTAGTAGATCCATGTTTTCAATAAATACCTATTGAGAACTGATTCTACAGGTACACAGATTAACATGACTTGTTCCTTTACATCAAGTAGCGTTCCTTTACATCAAGTGCTTATAATTAAATAGGTGACAAAAAAAAAAAAAAAAAAAAAAAAAAAGCAAATGAGAAGTTGTAGCTAAGGACAAATTGAAGGGTACTGTGAGAGTCCATAGGAAAGGCTCATAACATGGTCTTGGTAGGGATGAAGAAATAAGCCCTTCAACAGCATAGACTTGAGCATTTACTACTCCTTCCTCATTGTGCTATTGACTTCTTTCATTCATCCCAGAATTTATAGGTGTCCTGCTATGTGCTAAGCATTCCTCTGGGCACTGCTGCAACTTGACATTTATAGAGGGAGACAAACATACTTTAAGTTAAAAAACATTATATGTCAGATAATAAGTGATATATAGGAAACTAAAATAGAAGGGGTAATAGAAAGGTCCTGGTTGAGTAATAGTCGGGCAATTTTAAATAGAAAGACCATATTTTATATGGAAGAAAAATTCATGAAAGGAAAAATATTGAAGTAAAGACCAAATACTGATGAAGAAGAGAGAGACATTTAAATTCTTGGGGGAAATGCCAGTTTCATCAGTGAGAAAGAGAGAACAAATACAAAGGCCCTGAGGCAGATAATTTCTGATATGGTGATAGTTCACCAATGAGGCTACTGTGGTTGGAGGGGCATAAGTGAGGAAGACAGTAGTAAAAGCTGAGGTCAGAGTAGCAATGCAGGCACCAGAATCTGAAGAGATTTGTAGACTACTGCACATTTCTCTTTTCTATTTTATTGTTTATTTACTTTTACACAAAAATGAGATGAGAAATCATAAGAAGTCTGCAAACAGAGGAATTAAACGATTTGTGTTCCATTTTAAGGTAATTTTTACTGGCTGCATTGAATACAGATTTTAGAGAGAGAAGAGAGGTAGCTGTGACACCAGTTTCAACAGAAATTAAGCTGAAGAGATTTGGAATGGGGGTAGATATCAGAGATTAAGGATTTTTGATTTTAAGATTCACAAGATGAAAATAAATTCAAGAATAATTCTCATTTACACATTAGTAAGAAGGAGATTAAACCTAACAGTGAACAATCAATATAATATAAAGTGCTTTGTCATGCCTTATGCTTGAGCATTTCTATAGCCAATAAATTCAGTTAATATTATAAGGTCATTCATTTCTTTGCCTCCCAAACACAATACTTTTGTTAAAACCATTGGCAAAATCTACATTTCTTATCCAACGTATTCACCTCTCAAAACTTGTTGATGATGAGATATTTATTTGGGAATCTTTTCATTTCAGTCTGTGAACGGCTTTGGATAAGACTGGATTTATCTCTTCCTTGACTTTGATAGAATTCAGTTAAAAACTACTGTTTTCATGTCAGTTTATTCATGGACACAGTGTATTAAGCA